>NC_134490.1:75399528-75587536 GCF_040206685.1 Ascaphus truei | reverse complement strand
AGGATGGGGATATTGCAGAGAGGGAAAAATGCTGCCTATTTGACTCAACGTGGATTTTTTTCCATAGAACCAATTTTTCTTTCTCACTTAATGTCGCTCCTTCCATGGGCAAACCGTTGTTGTAAGAGACGTTATCCTGAGTTGCTGATTGGCTAGTGCTATACTGGCAGCAGTCTTGCAGTGCAATTATGATTCATGATTTGCATCAAACAGCTTGCTCCTTACAACACACATTCAATATAGTTACATAGTAGATGAGGTTGGAAAAAGGCGTATGTTCATCAGTTCAAGCTATGCTAAATGTAGATGACAGTTACTTATCCTATATTTGTATTTGCAGCATTTTCGTCCAGAGAAAGGCAACCAAGAAAGAAACCCAGTGACATATCATCCAATGATATCTTATAAGCGGAAAAATAAATTCCTTCCTGACTCCAAATATTGGCTATCAGGTTACTCCCTGGATCATCATCCTTCCCATGCTTACTTATTGGTATATCCCGGTATACCTTTCCATTCTACAGTATGGGTGAGACGCTTGAATATAAGTTGTTGATTGTTCATCACCCTGCTTCCCACTAAATAAAATAGGGGTCTCTTTTACAGTATTTGTAAAGGAGCAGAAAGTTTCTCAAGCAACGAGAAAACAGCTTTGCATCATATTGAGTAAGATACCTGGTCAGACTAAAGAAGACAAATAACTCAACACATACAGCATGGAAGAAAGGAGAGAGAGGCCATATATGAAATAAAGCTTTGAAGTACTGTACCTAGCGATAAAGGAGGAACGTATTCTCCAGGAGTAAGAGATGCTCGAGTGAGATGTTATACACTTACGTTGTAAGGTAATACATTTGGAAGTGTGAGGAATTACTTCGAAGTGAAAGGATTGTGTGTATGCCATAGATTCCAAGCTCAGGGGTTTAAGGTGAGTACAGTAGAGAAATTAAAAAATACTGGGGATAAATAGAAGGAAACACCATTCCGCACATACATGCAGAAAACAAAAGAAACCACAATGATGTTGGTTGAATAGGTAAACGTTATGTGGATATCAAGTGGGCTGATTGATCTTTAATCAATTAGGTATATAATAGAAAAGAAAAGCAGGGTCACCACAGTTTGACTGGGAGAGGAAGCTGTCTCCACCCAGCAGCTCTCTGGGACACTTTTCTCGAGACCTTACATTTTGTAAAACAGAATCTGCTCTCCACTATACCAGCTTAATATCTCTTCCCAGGACTCTTCAATCCCTGATCTCCGATCCTGCGATGCTGCTCCTCCAACCCCTCCCACAAAACATCCCGCAAATAAAGCACACACCAAGTTCTGGAGGTACAATGGCCACGGCTTTTATTCATATACCGCAATGGGGGAGGGGGGCTAACCTGTCCAGCATGCTTTACCCATAGGTAAGGCCAATGATGCTTAAATTATGCCAGCCAGCACCGCCCAAAGTGACAACCACCCAGCTGACCCAAAGTCAGCCGCCAGATGGGCCCAAGTACTCAAAGCACAATGAACCCTGCCCACTAGCCAGCCATGCCACCACCAGGCATTACCGTACCTGAGCCCCGTCTGCCAAGGTTAACCCTGCACTTACCCAACCAGCTGCCACCAAAGGGCCCTTAAACTTGCCCCAGCCGCCACACCAACAGAAACTCTCCAAATCTGATCTGAAGGGAAAATAAACTATTCAAACTGTTTAACACACAACCGTGCGAACCAACTAACCACCCCCTATTGAAGAGAACTTTCCAGAGCCCTCCTACTTCCACTGGTTGTGTCCCTGCCTTCGCCCTTGCTGGAGTATTCACCTATTGGGGTGGGCTCCCCCATAGGATGAACACATATGCCGAAATCTGCAACTGCTGACAGTGGCCCTCATTAAAAGCCCAGCAACGATCCTTCCTACTGCCGGCCACTAGGCCAGAAGATGACCCACTGTTGGATGCCCAGAGAAAGAATGCCGCCTTCCCCTTCATCATGAGCTCAATCCACAAATCCATATCTTTAGTATCCCAAGAGAATTGCTTGAGGACCGCCATTTTTTGTCGGAATTCTACATCACAGCTCCACCAAGCCATCCCACTATAATTCTGCTGTGTGAACCCTATCATGCCCTGATACTTGAACAGGACAGAGCAAAGGTGGGGAGCTTTTCTGCCAATTACGCTAAAGAGGATGGAGAAAGTCTGTATCCAATTAGCAAACGTATGGGGGTATAGTTGTCTATCATTGTCCTCTTTCTTAGCCTCGCCTTTCTTACTTGACCTTGCTAATGCCTCCCTATAGCCTGGCAGCAATGTCAATATGTCCACATAAACCCCTGCCCAGATTTTTTCCTTCCCATCCATGGGTAAATGTAACCCCAACGGGCTAGTAACGCACATACTGTATATGCATCTTTAAAACAGACATCAGAAACTTTTTTATCTCCTGGCATGCCCGTTGCAGGACTCAGTAAAGCTACTTCACCTCCCAAGACAAGGGCAGACTCAACGACCACCCCACAGCTGCCCGGACTGACCCCCACCATGGCTGCCGTTATGCCAGGGGGGACCACTGTAATCGCAAACCATGTGGCTCCCTAGAACAGGCAAAACGCCTCTTAGGAGGGCAACTAAGTCACCTACGGGTAACAACTTGCCATAACTGCCATTTGCTGTGGAAAGTTGAAGGGGTGAGGAAGCTCAGGGAAAGAGGCTGTAGCCCTAAGGCCCAGGGAACGCTCTTACCTCTTGGTGGGCCAGGTGCTCACAAACTCTGCCACTTGCATCCTGTCAACCGCGCAGGCTCCAGTACCCTGCTATGCCTCCCTGGGGGCCTATCACACATAATCGTGCACCACTCCAGCTCCCCATCAAATGGTCCAATTCTGACTGTATCTATAAAGTACACCCGATGCTCCCTAAAGACTCTCCTCCCAATCTGGGCAGTACCTTGAAGGATTCCTGCAGTGCAGGCTTGTGCAATGCTCTGACTATGCCCCATGTGATTCCTCAGAGGACCCGACCGGAGCTGCTGCTGCAGCCATCCTTCCTCCTGGGATCGCACCTCGAGCTGCGGCTGCTGGACGATCTCCTGAAACTCCACCATGGGCCTGCAGGAATCACCTGCCCTGGAGCAGGAAAGAGTACATTTCAGGTGAAAATACACAGTGAGGGGCATGGAAGGATCTCCTGCTCCTCACTGCTTACCTATATCCCCATGCGGTCATGTCCCACTTTACATAAGGCTCAGCCCTCTCTCTTTCCATGGAGATCAGTAAGGACAGAGGGAGGCTCAGTGTGAAGAATATAAAAAGACAAAGATATGTGTGAACGTGTCCAAACTTGCTCCGCCTGCAGTATGTTTCTCTTGAACTTTCGAAAAAGTTCGCCAGAAAGTTTGAATGTTTATAGCCCAAAAAGTACAGTCGAAACAATTAGAATCGAAATTTCAAACAAAATGTGTTCGTTTTGCAGAGAAGAATATATCCAGAAATATGTTTTTTTGCAGCAGAGATCATATTTGCATATTCCAATGGTCTTATTTTTCAAGAAACAAGAAGCATTGCACCAAAGGAAGAAACGTGTGTTGCACTAGTGCAGTCTGGATATACTCAGCCGCACAGTATAACCTGACTGCACTAACACTAGTATAATCTCACTGCATTATATACTGATGCTGAGTTTAACCAGACTGCACTATACACTTTCGGTGAATATAATCTGAGTACATTAAACACTTTCGGTGAGTATAATCTGAGTACGTTATACACTTTCAGTGAGTATAATCTGAGTACATTAAACACTTTCGGTGAGTATAATCTGAGTACGTTATACACTTTCAGTGAGTATAATCTGAGTACATTAAACACTTTCGGTGAGTATAATCTGAGTACGTTATACACTTTCAGTGAGTATAATCTGAGTACGTTATACACTTTCAGTGAGTATAATCTGAGTACATTATACATTTACGGTGAGTATAATCTGAGTACATTATACACTTTCGGTGAGTATAATCTGAGTACATTATACACTTTCGGTGAGTATAATCTGAGTACATTATACACTTTCAGTGAGTATAATCTGAGTACATTATACACTTTCGGTGAGTATAATCTGAGTACATTATACACTTTCAGTGAGTATAATCTGAGTACATTAAACACTTTCGGTGAGTATAATCAGAGCACGTTATACACTTTCGGTGAGTATAATCTGAGTACATTATACACTTTCGGTGAGTATAATCTGAGTACATTATACACTTTCGGTGAGTATAATCTGAGTACATTAAACACTTTCGGTGAGAATAATCTGAGTACGTTATACATTTTCGGTGAGTATAATCAGAGCACATTATACACTTTCGGTGAGTATAATCTGAGTACATTATACACTTTCGGTGAGTATAATCTGAGTACATTAAACACGTTTGTGAGTATTATCTGAGTACATTATACACTTTCGGTGAGTATAATCTGAGTACATTATACACTTCCGGTGAGTATAATCTGAGTACATTATACACTTTCGGTGAGTATAATCTGAGTACATTATACACTGAGCATGGAGTTCCCTGAAATGTAACATACTCTGATGTTTCACGCAGAAATTGCATGATTTGTAAGTAGAACTCTGCAAAGTTTTTTTTTACAAACAAACTCTCGAAAAGAACCATATCAAGGGGTTAATCTTTTTTTCCCACATATGATTGCGCATGAGTCTTCGGCACACTGTTTTGGGGTTTACCCTACAGAAATTATATGCTCCAAACATTTTTTGTATTATACACTGATGCCAAGTATAACCGGACTGCACAGACTGAAGCTGAGTATAACTACACTATACTATACACCTATACTGAGTATAACCCCACTGCACTATACTACACTAATGCCTTTCCTTTCTCTCTCACTCTCTTTCCTCCCTCTCTTCTCTGTTTCTATCTCTTTTATCCCTCTCTCGCTCAGTCAACTCACCAGTTTATCTCTCTTCCCCCTTCTATCTTCCCACTCTCACACTTCTCCTCTTCGCATATTTACCCCCCTTTAACACCTATTCCCTGCTCCCTCTCTCCCCCTTGTCCCCCTCCCTCTCGCACCTTTCCATCCCCTTCTCACACCTCAGAACCCTATATAAGACCTCCCTTTCTCACACTTATCCCCCCTCTCACACTTTCACCTCCATCTCTCACACTTCTTCCCCTCTCCAAGAATCCATCACCGCCCTCCCCTCCCTTTCTCACACTGCTCTCCCCACACTTACCCCTCTCTAAAATCACCCCCCCACACACCTCCCTCCTCACCATTCCTCCCTCTCCCCCTCACCAACACTCCCTCTCCCCCTCACCATTCTTCCCTCTCCCCCTCACCATCCCTCCATCTCCCCCTCACCATTCCTCCCTCTCCTATTTGTTTGCCAATTGTGATTGTATGCAAAAAAACGAGACTACAGACTATCCCCATTTGCTATTTGCCAGCGCTTCTAACTACTAAAATAATATACTGCAGCAATCATAATTTCCTACGCCAACATCTTTAGTTCGGCAGCGATTATCCCAGGTGCCCACAGAACAGGGAACTCCTCAACCCCTGAAACTGAGCCATTTATGCTCATTCTGCAGCTACGTATATGCACGTCAGAGCCACACGCTGCTGTATCTCTAGCTGCAGATTTAGTTCCAGGGACAGAGAGCCTTTAGTTATTTATTCTTCCTATCCCTTACCTCTCCCGCTGCCCTCATTTATTGTGGGGCTGAAGTATCAGAGTTTGATCTAGCAATAGGGCTCAGTGGGATTATTGTATCACGTAATCCTTGCACTGCACTCTATGAAGCATTATTTGTAGCCGTTCTAAGTGCGCTGAATATTGTGTTGATACACTGAGGTTTATTGTTGTACTCTTTTGCCTCATACAAATGAATAGTCTGGCAACCCTTTAAGGCAGAGGTTCTCAACTCCAGTCCTCAAGACACTTCTCAACAGGTCAGGTTTTGAGGACATCCCAGCTTCAGCACAGGTGGTTCAATCAGTGAGCCACCTGTGCTGAAGCAGGGATATCCTCAAAACCTGATCTGCTGGGGGGGGGGGGGGGGGGGGGGGAGGGGGGTCTTGAGGACCAGAGTTTAGAACCACTGCTTTAAGGTGTATATCCAACCACGAGGCTTACTTATTGCCTCCCATTTCTGGCAATTGTCAGCGGTCTAACAACAAATAGGCAGTAACCACTTTTGATCCTATTTAGATGTCGTGGCGCCCATCTCATGCAGAGGATACGTATGCTTTTTACTTGTATGATCACAAACTAAGGGTCAGCGGTTTTTGGTTGATTTGGGCAATTGTTTGTCACGCTGGTATATACATCTGAGCTTCACGCATAGGCCTCTAAGCACTAATTAACTACCTTCTGATCATTAACTAACTAAGTGATTTCTTCTAGAGGGCATACAGAGTTTCCATATACTGATCACTAATATGACTGCAACGCTAATGACCACAATATAACTGTTATCTGTGCTCTTTCTCTGTGGGGGTTTTTTTTGCTGTCATATGCAGCCAGCACAAAGCATGATATTGATATAAATACCTCCTCTTCACAAGTGGCGTAACTTCACCTTAAGGCAGCGGTGCGCAAAGTGGGGGGGGGTGCGCCCTCCAGGGGGGGCTCTAGATTGTCTGGGGGGGGGGGGGCGGGTGTTACAGAGGCCTTGTACTTCCCCGAAGGCATTTAAAATAAATGCCGGGGATCGCGTGAGGCCTCTTTAACTGGTTTACTTACCTTGGTTCCAACGACGCATCTCCATGGCAACCGGCATCAAATGATGCAGCGGGGTCATGTGACATCACGTTGCTATGTCAACATGACGTCACATGGCCCAGCAACGTCATTTGACACCGGGCCATGCGTGGTGGGGAGGGGGGGGCGCGAACCGGAGAGAAGGGGATAAAGGGGGGCGCATGAAGATATGTTTGCGCACCCCTGCCTTAAGGCATCATGACGTTGCTGAGTCACATGTCGATGCGTTGCCATGGCAATGTGTCGTCATGTAATGTCATGTCGCCATGACGACGCAACGTCACATGATGCCACGACATCATGAAGGAGGGCTACTGTGTTACAGAGGCCCACTCTCTCCCCTAGCAATCCGTTTAATTGCTGTGGGGAAGAGCGCGCGGCCTCTGTAACCGCTTGGGGTGGGGATCATTAAGAGTCCAGAAGGAGGGTCCCGTCTTCCTTCACCCCTCACACCCCTGAGCTGGGGCCCCTGGGACGTGCCTGGCCACCCCGGGCGGTAGTTATGCAACTGATCTCCACTACACCTGAATCCTTTGGCTCTGCATCATCAAAGTGTTTTAACCACACCCTGACTAATGTCCCTGCCCCGGGATGAATCTCCTTTTAGATTCACTATACCATAGTAGCACTGTAGTGTATATATTAGTTTATATGTACCACGTTTGTTTGTTATTCTATTTTATAGTATGCACATAGCAACTTTGATTTATTAAATGCTATGTTTTATATCCTATACATTTTTCCTCGTTGAGATATCTTATTATTATGGCGTCCACCGTGTTTGGGATTTCTTCTCCTTTGGTACACTTTCAGTAGCCTCTTTACCTCCCACGTAGCACCTATCTCTAGATCCACCTATGTTGAGCAAGGTCCCTCTATATTTTTTAGTTACACGTTATACTCAAATCCTCCCCGGCCATATAGGGGCCACAACTTGAAGGAGTTAACATCAAATAACATATTACCAGTGTCCCTCAGCAGAAAGAGAAGCAAAGACTTGTGTGAGAATGCCAGACACATGATAGCAGGCCGCCTCCTGGCCTCCAACCGCCTCCTGGCCTCCAACCGCCTCCTGGCCTCCAACCGCATCATGCCGCTTGTAGAGTATGAAAGCAAGAAGCCGTGTGCCGCATGAGAGCCACTGCCATGCGGCCCCCACTTCTCCCTCCCAAAGCATTGTGGGGCATGAAATTATAGACAGTCCCTGCCACACTGCATGTTACAGGGACACAGGAAGAGAGGGGGCAGGGAAGGAGATAGGGTGCCTTGGCAAATCCCCATGCTAGATGGAGGTACTTACAAGCAATCTCTTTGGAAGTCCCATATCCTATGGCTTACCACACACACAAAACTTGTGTAATAGTTAGTTGGTCTTCTAGGAGCCACAAACGTGTAGTGTACCTGCTAGCGAGGTAAGGGTTGGAGGGTTCACATTGGTCCTGGATTGGATTCAACCCATTGCTTTTTAAGTCAGACATTTTGTTTTTTTCCAGTGGGCAGTGCCCGCTAAGGCCCTACCCTAGCTATGCCCTTGTGCATTGTTACTACGTGTCACAGTGTTTTGCCCTATATTGAGTAAGGGCTAACATAATAAACTAAAATAGAGAGAATGGTTACAAGTAAGAAAAACGTAGAGAGTAACTAATGGCAGTAAGAAGGGAGCTGCTAACTCCAGTCCTCAAGGGCCACCCACAAATCAGGTTATCAGAATATCCCTGCTTCAGCACAAGTGGCTCAATCAGTAGCTCAGTCATTGACTGAGCCACTGATTGAGCCACCTGTGCTGAAGCAGGGATATCTTGAAAATCTGACCAGTTGGTGGCCCTTGAGAACTGGAGTTGGCCACCCATGAAGTAAGAAGAACCGAGTCACAGCAATGGAGAGAAAGCAGAAGCGCAGATTGCAGGCATGTAAAGAGAACGTTCTGAGCAAACAGCACAACGCAGAAGCGCAGATTGCAGGCATGTAAAGAGAGCGTTCCGAGCAAACAGCACAAAGCAGAAGCGCAGATTGCAGGCATGTAAAGAGAGCGTTCCGAGCAAACAGCACAAAGCAGAAGCGCAGATTGCAGGCATGTAAAGAGAGCGTTCCGAGCAAACAGCACAAAGCAGAAGCGCAGATTGCAGGCATGTAAAGAGAGCGTTCTGAGCAAACAGCACAACGCAGCTCTAAGCATAACAAGGAAAAAATGTGGATGAAAAATGTAAGAATCTGTATTTTCCAGGGAACGGAGCACTTTTGTGCACATCCTACAGCCCAAGCTGTTTTGTATACCATGACTGCACAGTGACCCCTATATAATGACCACTTTGTGTAATGTAGTGTAAATGTTTTATTGATTCAGTAATGGAATGTGTTTTGATCTCCTTTGTAGGGTCCCTGCAAAGGTATTGTTTGCAAAACTGTCCACACCTTTGTGACAGTAAATAAGTCAGTGTATATGTATATCAAAAGTATATAAAAATATACTCACTAATTGAAGTAATATGGTTGAATGTTGTGAAAACAGCATGATTTCAGATTATTCTTGGTACCCAGAAACCAGACCTGGTATACAATATAGTTGGTGACTTCTAGTTAACCTTGTCTATCATGAAAATTGACCACTGGTCTTAATACTGTTTAGTAATTGTATTTATTGTGTTTTTAAATATTAGTCACATCTCTAATGATATAAATTGTATTATTATTATAATGTATGTGTAAAGCACAAACATATTCCGCAGCGCGGTACAATGGGGGTACACAGTTATGTATATTACATGAGCAGAGTGACATACCAATAAGGACAGATAAGTGCAAACATACAGAAGGGAATGAGGGTCCTGTTCCTGAGAGCTTACACTATGGAGGAAATGAGGGACAATGTTAAAACAAAAGGCAAAATGTCTGCTCGTTGTGGGACAGAGTATTATCCAGCCGCACAGCTGACTCCATTATGGTTTGAGGGTGTAGATGTTAGGGGTTGTGAGATAGTGTGGCAATTAGTCCAGCCGCACAACTGTTCCCAATGTTATTGAAGAGTGGGGGTGAGGGTGGGGGGGGGAGTTAGAGCTATACCACATAGGCTTCCTGGAAAAGGTGGGTTTTCAAGGAGTTTTTAAATGACTGAAAGCTGGGTGAGGGTCGATTTACTAGGTAGGGAATTCCAGAGAGAGGGTGCAGCACAGGAGAAGTCTTTTAGGCAAGAGTGAGAGGCGGTAATAAGGCAGGAGGAAAGGCGGATGTCATTGGGAGAATGTAGGTTTTTTTTAGGTATATATTTGGGAATGAGGGCTGAGATGTAAGGGGGGGCAGCATCGTTGAGAGCTTTGCAAGTCAGAGATAGGGTTTTAAATTTGATTCCAGAGGATATGGGAAGTCAGTGTAGGGATTTGCATAGTGGAGCAGCAGAAGTGGAGCTGTGAGTGAGGTAGATGAGTCTGACAACAGCGTTTTAGATGGATTGGAGTTGGGACAGGTGGACAAGGGGAATGCCAGCTAAGAGAAGGTTACAGTAGTCAAGGTGGGAGCAGATGAGAGTGAATTAGGATTTTACTTGCATTAGGAGTGAGAAAAGGCCATATCCTGGTGATATTTTGGAGATGGAGACATTAGGACTTAGTGAAAGACTTAGTTTGAGGAATGAGGGAGAAATCAGAGTCAAAGATGACCCTTTAAACAGCGAGCATGAGATTGTGGTATTATTGACAGTAAGGGAAAGTTTGCATGTAGGGGTGGAAGTGGAAGGTGGAAAGAATATTAGTTCTATTTTGGACATCTTACACTTCAGGTAACTGTGGGACATCTAGGAGGAGATAGCAGAAAGACAATTTGTGACAAGGACGAGAGGTAGGTCAGAGGGGAAAAGAGAGGTACATTTGGGTGTCATTGGAATAGAGATGATACTGAAAGCCAAAAGATTGTATTAGTTCACCAAGAGAAGAGGTGTAGTGTAAGAAGAGCAAAGGACCAAGGACAGAGACTTGTGGGAGCCCAACAGAAAGAGGGAGTGAAGAGTAGGAGACACCAGAGAAGGAAACACTGAAGGAGTGGTTAGATAGGTAGGACATAAACCAGCATAAGGCTGCGTTACGGAGTCCAATAGAGGTGGAGAGTGTGCAGGAGAAGTAGGTGATGTCAATAGTGTTGAAGGCAGCAGAGAAGAATTATAAATGGGAGTGACCAGGAGAATTAGTAAGGAGAAATTCTCTTTAGACTTAGCTGTGAGTAGGTCATTGACCACTTTTGTTAGTGCGGTCTCAGTGGAGTGTAGAGGAAGGAAACCAGATTGCAAAGTGTCAAGTAGGGAGTTGGAGGAGAGAAGGTGAGCCAAGCAATCGTATACAAGTCACTTGGAGGCAAAGGGCAGAGAGATAGGGCGGTAGTTAGAGGCGGAGGCATGGTTAAAAGAGGGTTTCTTTAGAATGGGAGTGATGAGTGCACATTTAAAAGAAGATGGGAATGTGCCAGGGGTGAGAGAGAAATTAAAAGTTTGAGTTAGGGTGGGGCTTAGTATACCATAGAGGGAGCAGAGGAAATGTGAGATAATAGGATCAATGGAGCAGGTTGTAGGGTGAGATGATGAGAGGACCACAGAGACCTCGTCCTCAGTCATAGGGGAAAATTAGCAAAGGGTGGATTTAGGTATGCGAGGAGCAATTGGTGGTGCATTTGGAGCTTGACATGAGGAGAAGTCATGTCTGATTGATTTAATCTTGTCTGTGAAGTAGGTGACAAGGTCTTGGAACATAAGGGTAGCAGGGGGTGCAGGTGAAGTCGGGCAGAGAAAGGTGGCAAATAGGAGCAGAGGGTTAGAGAACAGAGTTAGTATGAGATAAGAAAATTAGATTTGCTTGGCAAGGGAAAGGACAGTGTTATAGGAGAGGAGAAGTGTATGAATTTATAGCGGAGGGAATCGGCTTTAGGGAGTGATTTCCCCCAGAAACGTTCAGCCGTGCGTGTGCACTTTTTTGTTGTGGGCCAAAGAGTTTGGTGGTTTGTCATCTTTCATATTGGACCATCCAAAATAAAAAACAGATTTGGATTTCCTGAAAATTGTCTCTGTTTTTTTGGCCAAGTCTAAATTGACATGTAATGTATATTAATGCCTAGGCTTTTCTACAGCCATAAGCATGTCAAGAACTGCATTTTCGGCATCCCTGACATAACCTCCCAGAGACCTGTACATCCAGTGAATGCCCATAGTCATCAGATATCTCTGTAGTTTTTCTAATATAGTCATTTTAGACACTCAGTAGAGAAATATATATATATATATATATATATATATATACATGTTAAAAATTGTTTTTGAGGCAAAAAGTGACACTGTGTGCTCATTTGCATGTCATTTCCCAGAATCCCTTGCTGCAGTGGAAGTGCTGTATGCTGGGTGTTAATGGGGAAAGGCGGGGTTGCAGACCTGCCTAAGACATGCAGATGAGCATACAGGTGTGTGTGTGTGTGTGTGTGTGTGTGTGTGTGTGTGTGTGTGTGTGTGTGTGTGTGTGTGTGTGTGTGTGTGTGTGTGTGTGTGTGTGTGTGTGTGTGTGTGTGTGTGTGTGTGTGTGTGTGTGTGTGTGTGTGTGTGTGTGTGTGTGTGTGTGTGTATGTGTATATCAAAAAGCAGCAGCCAGCACTCCAAGCAACAAATGTAAAGACAAGGTGCATGCTCCATAGAAATCAATATAGAAACCCTGTCTTCCCATAAAAGAAGGCACAAAAGCAGCAACACTCAGATAAAGCAAAAAGACATGTATTAGCAGTTACAAAACAGCACACTATAAACCCAACGTTTTGGTCCTGGCAGGACCTTCCTCAGGGGGGTGCTACCAGACAATGACACCCAGAGAACATATATACCCCATAGTTCACCATGTGAGGACAATTAGAGGCAGCTAATTGTACAATCCTGGAGCTCCACGAGTGCAATCAGTGTATGAGGTTGCACGGCGGCCATCTTGGAAATCAGGAGACAGAGCAATGTATGCTATCTCACATGGGCAGATGAGTACAGGCTCCCCCGGTGGACAAAAAAATCCTAGCGTCCAATGTTGCTAGGAAACGCATGTGTGGCGTCATAAAGTCCTGGGAAGTCAGCTCAAAGTAAAGTTGCGCATGTGCAAGGCTCTGTGACAGCACCAGAACGTCACGCCGATCTGGTACCCCATTCAGTGTCAATTGCATCAGTGTGGCAGCTCCCTAAAGAAAATTACAGTGAAGGAACAAGTGAATCAACACATAAGGGGAATAAAAACAATTTCCAGAGTTGAGGGTGACTGTTTAGATGGCAAGGGGAGGGAGGGCAAGGGGAGGGAGGGCAAGGGGAGGGAGGGATAACAAGGGAAAGGAGGAGGTAGAGCAAAAACATGCATATAAATTAGGCAATTGTAAATGGCATACTGGTTAAATATTAATATTCAGTACTGCACCATTGGGGAACAATAATGCAAAGTCCCGGCAATGGAAACCTAATTATGAGCATCTATGCATTAATGAAGAGAAAAGGACACAGAGCAAAAATTCAAAAAATGCAATCACAAAAAACATCCTAATTTGAAATCTTCATTTAGTCCTCGCGGAGCCATTGTGTTCAGTTCAAAAATCATGCGAGTTTCAAGTTGTAACAGCAATTTGCCCCTGTCTCCTCCACGGGGGCCAGCATGTGCTTGCATGATGGGCATGCATCGTAGCGTTGCCAAGCTATGCTTGTGATCTTTAAAATATCTCGCTACCGGTTGCAGTTTGAGATCCTCATTAATATATTGCAGCAAAAGTGCAATATATGCAGATGAGTGTCAGTATAAAATATACAAACTGGACAGTAGGCTCCACAGCAATCTCTACGCGTTTCATCTCCTGATGAAGTCTCGTTCGAGACGAAACGCGTAGAGATTGCTGTGGAGCCTACTGTCCAGTTTGTATATTTTATACTGACACTCATCTGCATATATTGCACTTTTGCTGCGTTGCTAGAATTTTGCTACCAGCCATTCAGACATTCAAGTTCCTGTTTACACTGTGAACTCTCTCCGGCTGAAACCTCGCTGACGTCATTGAGCTCATGCGAGATTTGATTCAGTGTATGCTCTGTGTAGCGCCGGAGCAAGGGGAAGGCGGCGTCCCTCGTGGCTTTCTGTCCCTGCTGGGACATAGAGGGGCTATTGTGGCAAGACACACCGCGGACATCACACCGAAGTCCTCCTCTTTGGGTTCCTGCGTCTGAACGGGCTGAGTTGTACTCAAAAATGCATTTTATTCAGCTCTGTTTGTGAGTGTGTATTTTTATCCCTTATTCCATAAATTTATTGTTATACAATTTTACGCTATGAGTGTGCCATTTTTTCTGTGTTTTTGTAGATATATATATATATATATATATATATATGAAAAAATCACACTCAGTTGGCACACTGTAAACACATGAAAGATGCTGATGCTTGTCCCATATGCACATGTAAAAAGTAGATTTTACCAGATTGGAGTCCGGAAAAAACGTGACAGCACACAGTCCAGTAGTTCCAATGAAGCTGTATTCAAAGTAACATGGCACAACCTCCAACGTTTCGGTCATCCGAACGTGACCTTCCTCAGGGACGTGCACGTCCCTGAGGAAGGTCACATTCGGATGACCGAAACGTTGGAGGTGGTGCCATGTTACTTTGAATACAGCTTCATTGGAACTACTGGACTGTGTGCTGTCTTGTTTTTTCCGGACTCCAATCTGGTAAAATCTACTTTATATATATATATATATATATATATATATATATATATATATATATATATATATATTACACAAAATTGGAGGAAAACTAAACTCAAAAATAACATTTCTGAATGGACTAACTTTCTGATATTTGTTAATACACTGAAATATTCCTATTGTATATTAAGTCTTGTTCTTTCATTTTGCTCTTTCTTTACATGTTTATTATAAAGTAGGACTCTAATTTATAGAACAATGAGAAGGTATTATTAATTATAGAGAAGTGAGAAAAAATACGCTTGTGCAACGTTAGTTGCACAATGCTGCCATCTAATGGTAATTAGTCAATACTGCAGTACTTGTCATTCCTATTCACTATTACAGCAAATAAAAATATCACGTGAGCTATGGTTGGGTGATATCAAAATTCTCGCCATGATAACGATATTAAGAAATCTATCGCAATAATATATATTGCAAGAAATTTGTTCAACTAAAAGTCTGAAAATGTTCTAGTAAATCTAAATAAAATGTGTTCTCAAAATAAATACATTTTCTTTAGATTTACTAGAACAAAGAGACCTCCATTCCCAAACCCTTCCCATGTCTGCACTTCAACTTTTCTCACCAACACTGCTCCCATCTCCCTAACATCTCCATAATTCAGCCACGCCTCATCCCATCACTCTCACCCGAGATACTCCCTCCATTTAATAACATTTTTGACATAAAATGTTACAAATATATGAAACACATTTTTCGACAATCAAAAATTGTCAAAGTCTGTTTTAATACATTTTTTTACATCTTCATAAAGGATGAGAGTGATGGAAGCAGTGGAGGTGAGATTGTAAAGTGCAGGCATGGAAGGCAGGGGGGGGGGTTAAGTTCCCCAGGGGGGAGGGAGGAAGGAGTTATGGGTCTCGGGGGGGGGGGGGAGGGGGTGAAGTAAAGGGTTAAGGGTCCCAGGAGGAAAAGAGGAATGGGTTTAGTGTCCCAAAGGGGGGAATAGAAGAATGCGTTAAGTCTAGGGTGACCAGATTCTGAAAATGAAAAACCGGGACATTTTTTTTTTTTACATAACAGTTTATTTATTGTAGTACACTTATACTTTACTACCATTAGTCCTTGTTACGTGTGTGTGTGTGTGTGTGTGTGTATGTGTATGTGTGTACCTCACTAATAGAACAAAAAAAAAACAGATGTGAATGATTCTGAACCCCTTAACCAGTGTCAGGATGCCCCCTCTTCACAATTTCTAAAGCAGCAATCCCGCCTGGGATCTTACCTGATCCACAGTCCCTCAAGGTACTATACTGGAGGGGGGGTGCTCCCTACCTGTCGTCCGAGGTCTCCCGTGTGAAACTTGAGTCAGATCTGGAAGAAAGAAGGGTAGGTTTCTTCGGTGTGGGTATACGGCAGGTACAGAGAGGGAGCGAGGGGGAGGGAGAGAGCGGGAGGGAGAGAGCGGGAGGGAGAGAGCGGGAGGGAGAGAGGGGGGAGGAGAGAGGGGGAGGGGGAGAGAGAGGGAGGGAGGGAGAGAGAGAGGTGGAAGGAGAGAGGGTGAGGGAGAGAGGGGGATGGTGAGAGGGGGAGGGAGAGAGAGAGAGAGGGGGTGGGGAGCGGGGGAGGGGAGCGGGAGAGAGGGGGAGGGAGAGAGAGGGAGAGAGAGGGAGGGGGAGGGAGGGGGAGGGAGAGAGGGGGAGGGAGAGAGGGGGAGGGAGGGGGAAGGAGGGGGAAGGAGGGAGGGAGGGGGAGACGGGGAGGGAGGGAGGGGGAGACGGGGAGGGAGGGAGGGGGAGACGGGGAGGGAGGGGGAGACGGGGAGGGAGGGAGGGGGAGACGGGGAGGGAGAGAGGGGGAGACGGGGAGGGAGAGAGGGGGAGACGGGGAGACGGAGAGGGGGAGACGGAGAGGGGGAGACGGAGAGGGGGAGGGAGAGAGGGGGAGACGGGGAGGGAGAGAGGGAGAGACGGGGAGGGAGAGAGGGGGAGAGGGGAGACGGGGAGGGAGAGAGGGGGAGACGGGGAGGGAGAGAGGGGGAGACAGGGAGAGGGGGAGTGAGGGAGACACAGGGAGAGGGAGTGAGGGAGACGCACACACACACACATAGATAAACACACAGGTTCACACACACTGGTATGTACACACACACACACACAATGGTACACACACACACACACACACACTGGTACACACACACACACACACACACACACTGTTACACACACACACACACACTGGTACACACACACACACACCCGGCTTAATGCCGGGATGCAGGGATTGGCCAACAAGGTAGGAAACTGCTGGGGGGGCGGGACTTTGTACAATGCCGGGCCGCATCCAATCAGCAAGACCCATTTTCCACGTAACACAAGCCCAACCCCTGGCATTAAAAAAAAAATACTTACCAGCTGGGCTGCTGCAGTCTCCTCCTCCGCGCCGCCGCAGACTCGTGCACAGCGCACCGCAGCTTACTCGCACACCGCCGGCGACCAAAAAAAAAAAACGGGGACACATTGAGGAAAACACGGGACATTTCCGGGACAAACAGGAAACCGGGACAGCTCTCAAAAAACCGGGACTGTCCCGGTAAAAGGGGGACGGGTGGTCACCCTTCTTAAGTTAAGTCTCCCAGGGGGAGCAATGAAAAGGGTTAATGGACCCTTAGTGAGGGTGGGGAAGGGGTAAAGTGCCCCAGAAAGGGTGGGGATAGGGTTAAAGGTCACAGGGGGAGAGAGGAAGGGGTTAAGGGTCCCAAGGGGAGAGAGGAAGAGCTTAAGTGCAACAGGGGAAGGGTGGGGACGGGGTCAAGTGTCCCAGGTGGAGTTCTTACCTTTCACTGCTGCCGCTGCTCTCTCAATGTTTCCCGAGGCTCCTCCCCCTCCCTCTAAGGCTGTATCCATAGACACAGCAGCTGTGCGGAGGCGCATGGATGCTGAGGGAAAGCGAGTGCTTTCCCTTACCTTAGTACACGCGCCATCCGGGGGCGTGTTTATGGGCGGGCCAGTGACGTCACGGAGCTGGTTCGCGCTCACTGGGCAAACCGCTCACGTGACCACACTTTGCGCAAGAAACCAGTTTTGACTGATTTCACGCGCATCGCGTGCCCCCTCCCACTTCCGCGCACACGCATGCTGTATAGACGCGATCACTGCCTTTAGGCAATCTGATCGCTCAGCGTGTGGATGCTTCCGCGCGGTCTGCCTATCTATGGACGCAGCCTAAGTCGTCATTCAGAAGTAGAAAGAGAGGGAGACACAGGGAGAGTGAGAGGCATAGCGACAGCATCAGAGATGCTCTCACTGCACCCCCAATCCCGAAATATCGCAAGAACAGGTCATCTCCCACCGAGAGATGCTGCTATCACTATATTTTTGATTCATTAGAATATCATAAAACCCAAGTGTGAGCACATTCACATGTCTCGGACAGGTCTGCCACTCTGGGTCACAGCACTGCGAGTTTGGTTATACTGGATTTGCAATTTAAAGCTGTAATAGGTTTCAACCTCACATTAAATATGTGATGGTGGGTAAAACTGTGACAAAAACGCTCCACTGTACAGCCTACAGCAAAAAAAAATATCACTTATGAGCACATCCACGTGTCTTAGACAGGTCTGCAGCCTGCCTTTCACCATTATCACCTAGCATACAGTGCTCCTACTGCAGCAAGGGATTCTGGGAAATTACATGCACATGAGCACATTCACTATTAGAGATATGAGAAACAACTCAAAATGCATACGCCAACTTGTTTGCGTTATTGCCACCAATTAAATTCCAGGTGGATCAGTTCGCAGAACTTGGCTAAAAGTTTCTCAGAAATCACACATTTCCCCCATTAATTTGCTACGGTATTGCACCTCAGTCACAATAAACAAGCATTTTTTTTTTATTTTGCTTAGTGATGTTAACTCCCACCCAGAGTCTGAAATATATGAGAGAGAGAGAAATACTCCCCTTTTCTCTCATACTCTGCCTCTCCCCCTCTCTTAGAAATCATATTTCAGCCTCTGGATGGGAGTTAGCAGTAGTAATTGAAATGCTTGGGGAACTCAGTTCCATCTGATTCACACACTGTTTCATTTTTTATTTTTTTAAACCGACAATGTTTGCATGGTTTGTGAGCTGGGACGAATGTTTCATTCATCTCTATTCCCTCCCCCCCCCCTATGTAGTGTTATAGCTGTAAAGTGAAAGCCCTTAGCCCAGAGGTTCTCAACCCCACTCCTCAAGACCTGCCAACAGGTCAGGTTTTAAGGATATCCCAGCTTCAGCACAGTGGCTCAGTCAAAGACTGAGCCACTGATTGAGCCACCTGTACTGAAGCTGTGATATCCTTAAAACCTGACCTGTTGGTGTCATCATAAGGACTGGAGTTGAGCGCCTCTGGGTTAACCATATACAGCAATCACATGCACTGCAGTGGTTACTCTACCGTTTAAGGCATGTGCGTTAACTTGGCAAATGCCGATCTAGAATCCTAACTACGAACTTAATCAAATAAAAATAATTGTTATTATTGCAGAATCCACGATGCATACTGCATTTGTTAGGAGTAACTCAATTGTATATGACTAAGTAATTAATTAAGCAGCAATACCAAAGTATCAGAGATCCAGTTCTTTAGTATCCCTTAGAACAATTGTATTCAACCTACTAAAACTGCAGCCCAAGCAATATCCTACGTGTGTTTCTTGTTTAAATAAATCAGTTCCATACTATGAGAAAATACATGTAGCATTTAAATAAAGAAAAACACTCTGAAAAACATTTTTAATGTATTATAATGTAACACACATTTTTGTTACTATAGCAACCATTTACAAAGTTACATCCCCTTCCTCTTCTGAAACAGGCACTGGCACACCACTTTTTGAGCCCTGCCCGCTCTCTAGCAGTGCACCAATTGTATCTAGTGACTTCCTGGTCACATGTTCTTCCCCACAGAATTTAGCATCTTTGGTCCTATTCTGCTGCACTGACAGCCATTTAGTGAATCTTCGCCAATCAATCACAGGAGAACAGATCGATCTGCAACTTAGCTAATTATCTAAATTGTGTGGATTGTATAGATGCACATATTAAAGGCGGGGAAAAAATGGCAGCTTGTACTGCTGCTTTAAGACTTGTGGTACCCTTTAAAAGTGTACAGTGACTCCATGGAACCTGTTAAAATGTATTAGGACTACAATGAACCACAGCTCATGTATCCTGGGTATAAAAAAATGCCTGTGCTGTGGTAGCACTTATATTTTCTAAATTAACTAACAGCTTTCTATATAATATGTGATTAATAACATTATCGTGGCTTGTTTAATAAACTTTTTTCAATATTAAATAAAATGATTGGGTGTCGAGGAATAAAATATCAGCCTCTCACAGAACCTCACAGAACCTCACAGAACCTCACAGAACCTCACAGAACCTCAGGGCTCAATGAAGCACCGGTTGAAAATCTGCTTTAGAAAACCATAGTGGTATCAACCCAAAAAAAGGTGCTGATGGAGCCGCTCGGAGAGTATAAAACACTGACTGAAAAAAATGACACAGTTTGAATTAGGGGGAGCCTGCTTCAATCCCTGTTATTTGCCTTGTTACCTTGGGCAAGTCACTGTCTCCCTGTCCCTCAGGCACCAAAAAATAGATTGTAAGCTCAACGGGACAGGGACCTGTGCCTTCAAACATTCTATGTACAGTGCAGCATGCACTGTACACAATGTGGGTCCAGGTTGGAGCCTGTGTGGTCCTGATCTGTCTGGCCTGCAGCATACCTAGGCCTCACTCAGTCTGCTATTACTACATTCCTGCATCACAGCCGGCCCTGTCTCTGGCTTGTTTGCCTTCGCTTCTGCCAGCTCCTAAATTGTTCCTTCACCTGCTCTGATGATCCTGTACTTGTCTGTGTAGACCCTGGTCTGTCTTGGTGCTCTTGTTTGCCACCTGCCTGGATCCAGATTCCTGGTGTTCCTGTATACACTGCCTGCATGGTTCCTGTTTATCGTTGGCTGGATCAACGTGGGTTCCCATGGTTCCAGTCTTTTTGTCCTAAAGATTCTCCAGGGTGGACTTGGTATTTTCCTCACTTGCTCGTTTGCTTACTGCCCTGAGGCCCCTGATCTCACTTCTGTTTGTGGCCTGCTTCCTGCCATGACATCACTTCTGTTCGCGGCCTGCTTCCTGCCATGACATCACTTCTGTTCGCGGCCTGCTTCCTGCCATGACATCACTTCTGTTCGCGGCCTGCTTTTTGCCCTGACCTCACATCTCTTTCCGGCGTGCTTCCTGCCCTCACTTCTGCTTGTGGCCTGCTTCCTGCTCTGACCTATGGCTTGGTCCCTGCTGGCTACTGCAGTGCCCGCTATGGTGAGTGCTGCGTGGACAAGAGCCGCCCCTCAATGGGGCCGGTCCCGCTAAGAGGGGTGGCCACTGCGCGGTGCGTTTTTCCTGTTGACAGGAAAATTGTGATTAGTAGTAGCAACAGTGCGCTAGGCTAGGCCATGCCCCCTTGCGGCTAAGCCAATGAGGGTGAACCTGCCGGGTGATGTCATGGCCGTGCTCTATCACTCCCCCATCACACCCCCCCCCCCCCCGTCTTTCTCCCTGCAGCTCACTGCAGACCGGGGAACTTGGCCGCATGCACCGCCATCCTCGCAGGCGTGCGTGCAGCGCAGACAGCGGGCCGTAGCCTAACCCTGCTTGTGTCCTGCTTTCTGACTGTTCTTCAGCCTGCTCCTTCAGTACTGCACTCTGCCTGCTTCTGGCATACCTGTACCCCGCTTACCCTGTTCCAGATGTGCATAGCTCAATTCTCCTCCTACATTCTGGACACTGCTCAGACCTGCTCACTCCAGCCATTGGAATCCACTTCCTGAATTGGAGGTTACTGTGTCTCCTGCATAGCATGGTACTCTGTTTGGGGCTTTACTGTTACTTATCCCCATTTAATCCTCCTGGTTACAGTGCCGTAAACCTCCGAGAAACACAATCTGTGGTAGATGTAAGAATCATTAAGGAGAAGCCTTTTACCTCTGGCCCAAAGCAGAAAATTGTGCAAGTAATCATTTTGTTTTCTTATAGTGGAGAATTGTGCAGACACAATGTGTCCTTGCCCAATTGAACTTACAATCTAATTTTGGTGCCTGAGGCAAGTGACTTGCCCAAGGTCGCAAGGAAAGCTGACATTGAGCTCTCAACTGGGTTCACTCCCCGTAAAAGCAGTGACATTAACACTGAGCTACTCATTCAGGCTCAAAACAAAGTGCAGGGACACAAACTGATGGGAATGAGTTCAGTATTACCAGCTAGATGTGCTAACTGGCACAAACACTATTCCAATACATACTCCAATGCGTGTACAATGTGGCATATTTTGCTGTTAGAATCACAAGATCTGATTATATTTGCTCATTGTACCTTTAGAAAAAACAAGAAACTGCGCACTAACTGTGTAATAAAGTGTTAAAACAATGATGTGGTTACATCTTTAAATAAGTAAAAAAAACCTATAGGAAATAATACAATTCAAGTGCACTGAGTGGTTTAAGAAAAAACCTTTACTCATAAGTGCAGAGTCTGCAGCCTGTCACAGGGGATGGCTCAACATCACACAAAGGAGCATGAAAAAGAGAAAAAACTAAGCGCACGACTCTCATAGGGTTAATAAGAAATTATATTGTAGTAATAAAAGTGTAAAAAAATGCACGTACAAGAATGTTAATCAAACAAACAGGGCATGTTTAGGGCACATGTTACCACTTCAGGATGCAGTTGACTTGCTTCATAGGAACCTCTTTGCGCACAGCAGCCTCCGGTCCGGACAGAAGCCTTTCTCATCTGTTGCAGCAAAACGTCCAGGTAAGTCATTAACTTGAAGCAAAGTCTATAGCGTTGTACCCACCGGGTAACACGGAAAAAGAAGAACTGGATCAAGTGCTCTGATAGTTCTAGTTCTAGTTTAAATGGTTAAAAGCTCACTCCATAGCATCTCCCACTCTCAGGGGAACTTGTTTGCTTGCAGTTTGATTGTGACAACTCTAATACAGAAAGCTTTTCCTGGTAATGTACAGGTTAATAAAAGCTTCAATCAGACTTAGAACTATGCAACTAATTTTGACAGATTTATTATAAATCATTCTTCCTGGTAATGCACAGGTTATTAAGAATTTATATTAGTGTTAGGGACCCTTGAGATGTGGTCTGCCGTGTAGGGGCTCAGGGGCTTACAACACTTTTGCCAAAATGTTAAACTAAAAGACCATTTTATTTAATAGATATCTATACATATATATTTAGGCACTGTATCGTGTATAGGTTTCACTGGATGTGCACTGAGCTCTGTCTGTGTTTCATGTTCTGTCTCTGGTTTTAAATATATATCGCCATACTCAGTAGCACTCCTCTGTGACACCTATATGCTTATATATATGTTGTGGTTATTTGGGGGGTTTAATATGAGCTTGCAGGTGTCCTTATGCCTATAAAAATGTGAAAGACTTGATAAATGCATCAGAAAACTGAAATAAATAAATAAATAAATAAGGATAATGGCAGAACCACACGCGTAGCAACAAGGACTGATAAGAACGTTGGATGTGTTGCATCAGTGAAGTTGCACTGCTTCAAACATTTTATAACTTTAAAGGAGATTTGAGACACAGGGAGAACTTTCCTAAATTTACGTTGATATTTGGGCCAGATTCATCCATGTCAAATATACTTTCATTACCACTGAACCACTCTAATTCTGGTAAGCAGTATTCAGTGCAGTACTACTCACTGTCTGTAGGGTTATTACATAGATCAGTGATTCCCAACCAGGGTTCTGCAGAGCGGTCCCAGGGGTTCAGCCTAGCTGCCCGCACTCACTTTGCGGCCCGCGACAGCTCTCCCCGGCTCTTCCCCTCCCCCGGCTCTCCCCCCACATGGCTTCTCTATTTTGGCTTTATTTTTGTTAAATAAATCATGACACGGTGTAATATGTCATGTGTTGTTGTTCATCTGAGGTTGTATTTACCTCATTTTTAGACCTGCTAAGGAACAGATGATTGTTATTATCTATGATATGTAAAACCATAGAATTCAAAGAGGGTGTACTTTCTTTTTCACACCACTGTATTGTGGGGTGGGGTTACACTGTATGTATTTTGGGGGGTGGGTTTTTTTGGTATGTATTTTATGGGGGGATTGAGTGAGAGTGGGGTAATTGACGGAAGGTAGGGGCGAGTGAGAGGAGAGAGGGGGGAGTGAAAGGAAAAGAGGGAGTAACAGTGAGACGCAAGGGATAAATACATGCGAGGTGGGAGAGTTAGTGAGACGGAGAGGAGAGAAATACATGGGTAGAGGGTGGGAAATAGAGGGGGCTCGTGAGGTGTGAAATGAACCTAATATGTGTCAGCCAGATAGGGGTTCCCCGAGATTTTTCTAAACACTTCAAGGGTTTCCTCCAAACAAAAAAGGTTGGGAATCACTGACATAGATATATACCATATTTCGTTAACATCTGAAAATCTGTTTACAGCATCAACCTAGTAAAACACATCACAAAAATGCAAGTGGAGCTGCAAAGAAAAATATCATAGAATATAAATCTCAAAGCAGTTTGTTACACAGTACACGATCTTGTTCTAAAGAATGTCACAACAGACACATTTAAAAAAATATGCTAAACAAATGTTGCCAGGCGTCAGCAAAGGCCTTGAGTAAGGTAACATTGACACAGAGAGCAGCGGAAAACTGAAAACGTCTTTACAAAATAAAATAAAAAACGGAGCGAGAAACCAAGCACTTTTCCAGGGATATGTTGCACAATGGGGAGTCAACAGCTAAGGCTCATGTAGAGTTATGCCACAAAATATCTTCAAAACCTTTACCCTAAGCCATGAAATGATCCATACAGAATATTTCTGAATGAATCAACTGTATATTGAGTGTTACATTTACTTCATAGTTCAAGGCCTCAGGTGGTTACTTTACACGTTGTGATATTCACACAGCAGTATCAAGTTGCATGCAGCATGATAATAATGTTTGGAGATTATTCTTTTTATTTTTTTTGCTAATGTTGTCAAAATGAAATGTGCTGGAGAATGAAATGTGTATCAAAATAAATGGGATAATTAGTGAAGTGTGATTCTCATGGCTTTTAGCAATTCCAATCTAGCCCTGGAAAACATCAACCGATTCCCCTTACTTTCTGTGTTCTTTCACGTTCTAATCCCTTGGTATACTTTTATGCTTTCCAGTTGGGAAAGGTGTCGTAGGAGTGAGGAACCAGCTCACAAGAAAACTGAGGTGCGTCGCAATTCTAGCTTCATCACATGAGTTTCACCAGGAACGCCTGCATGTTGGCATCTCTTAGTCTCTGTCTATTTACTAACAGTATTACTATTGCAACTGGACTAACAGCACTATTTCTACTTAATTTATTTACTAACATCTCATCCCTAATTTCTCGTTATGCACCATCCAGACTCTTGCGTTCTTCTCAAGGATGTCTTCTTTCTACCCCCTTTGTATCTAAAGCCCTCTCCCGCCTTAAACCTTTTTCACTGACTGCCCCACACCTCTGGAATGCCCTTCCCCTCAATATCCGACTAGCACCCTCTCTATCCACCTTTAAGACCCACCTTAAGACCCACTTGCTTAAAGAAGCATATGAATAGCACTGTGGATATTCTGAACACATGATACTTAAAGCTTGGCCCCCTGCAGACGCACTTACCAGAACTCCCTCCTACTGTCTCTGTACGTTCTCCCTACCTACCAATTAGACTGTAAGCTCCTCGGCGCAGGGACCCCTCTTCCGAAATGTTACTTTTATGCCTAAAGCACTTATTCCCATGATCTGTTATTTATATGATATGTATTACTACTGTGAAGCGCTATGTACATTAATGGCGCTATATAAATAAAGACATACAATACAATACAACACAACTTTGGGCCATGCACCTAGGTTGAACTTTCCTGAGATTTAACCTTCGCAACTAGGTAAACCTAGAAGTATTGATGCAAATAACCAAGAACCCAATGAGTAAGCTTTGATCAATCTGTACAAGAATATCTATCCATATAAACAAGGAGCAGAGACCCCACGTGGGATCGTAGACCCTGTCGGAGGAGCTGATGCAGAGCCCGATTTCTCAATAGGCCCATCAGGC
Organism: Ascaphus truei; assembly: GCF_040206685.1. Lineage (NCBI taxonomy): Eukaryota > Metazoa > Chordata > Amphibia > Anura > Ascaphidae > Ascaphus > Ascaphus truei. Next base: position 75,561,888 of record NC_134490.1, on the reverse strand, counting down.
CTCTGAATTTTAGGGCTCCATGGCCGGGCCAGTCCCACGATGGCAAGACTGGCCTCTAGTTTTACTTTTTGCATAGCTGAGAACATGAATCTGAAATCCATCCGTTTCTCTTTCTTCCCTACATTTTAGCCCTAGAAATGTGCGCCGACAGAAAATTAGCCGCCGTGGCTAAAGTTATCAATTGCTGCGGGGTAAATCAGTGTATATTATGTAACCGCTGGGAGCAGTTTGTTGACAGCATAATCGTCGCAATTTTTTTAATCTGTTGTTATCAGCAGCTTTTCATTAAACTCCGACTTCAAACTGACTTTAAACCTTAATTTTAAACCCTCACGGGTGACGGCGGTGGCATGTGGGGCACTGGTAAGGGCTCTTTAGAAATAACGGTGGCGCTTTAATTTTGAGGCGGTGGGGGCGTGGGTGACAGAGATTTATTTTTTGGGGTGGGTGTTGGGGGGAGGCCTGTTCCCGGCCTAAGGGCTCCAATTGCGTAAATCAGTCTCTGGGCTGATGAATGGCAGGCGCCAGAGAAGATGGGCACCCCAGGGAGATGAGAGGCACAAGACTGCCCTGGTTGGAGCCGCCTCAGGATCATTTCCTAGCACGATAGGTCTGTAGGAGGTCAACAGTGGGGGGTCCAAGGTTACTTGCCTTCTGGATGTTTCCTCAGGCACCTAACCAGGGGGTAGCTAAGGTATAGTTAAATGGCTTTAAGAGGCAAGGGAGCAGAGAACAGAGTTTGGAGGAGCAGCATAAATCCTTCTAGAGCAATGGTTCTAAATTGAATCGTCATCGCACGTTGGTCAATGTAATCTCAGTAAAGTTGTAGTTACGTTACAGAAGAAGTCATAATGCTGGGTTTGGTGGGTCTGAATGAATCACCGACCCTACAAGCCTGCAGCCACTTCAAAAGACTGGAGGCCCAAAAGGCACCAGTCAGAAGGCTGGACCTGCACAGCCATTAGGGAAATTGTCAGGGGGAGGTGCCAGATATACGGCTTAGCCGCAGGGAAAGAAGGCCGGGCTTTAGGCAACTGCAAAGACTGATGTTAGGTGCCACAAGATTAGACCCCTTATGATTTTCCCCCTCAATTGAGATGGCTGGCCAGCGGTTTGTGTTTTGTATGGATCAGTCTGCCTTGTACAGTTCGAGAGGCCCCCTCTCTGGAAAATCTATAAAAACAGGCTCAAAACCTACCTGCTTAGTTAATGAACCACAACCTGTCCGGCATTTAATAGCTACAGCACCGTCCCATCCTGCACTGTATCTTTCCTTGTGTCTGGTCTCTTTTATAACCTTAAATGTTTTCTTCTTTTTCCCTTTTTGCAACTGTGAAGTGTTTTGAGTCCCATTGGGAGAAAAGCGCTATATAAATAAAACTATTATTATTACTACCGGAAATAATAAAGCTGTGATTCATTTAGTCCATTTATAGAGTGTCAGGCTCTTTATATTTAAGAAGATGGGCAGAATGCAAGGACGCAAGGACTAGGCCATTTATAATTGAGGCTTCAGGAAGTTATCATGAGGCTATTGATGTGGTAATGAGTGTTCTTTGCATGTGTATATGTTTGTGGGATGTGGTGTCCACAAGCAGAAATGTTTGCATTACAATCAACTTGCCAGGCCGTGAGGCTCAACCATAGTTTCATTGGCAAGGAAGCATGAAAATCAACTGGAAGGAAAATAATAGAACCAAAAGCCCTGCTATTAGTGTGACCTGACTATGTAGATAGGGATCTCAGCTATTTACAGCAGTCTGCAAGAACTGATCAGTTTTAACCTGAATTCCCCCACCCAAGCAGCTTTGTTGTTCCAGATACATTTATGACACTGTAAAACTCAGCAGAGCTGTTTTCTTCAGTACTAAATAAACAACACATCTGAACTAGGATCAGTCCCGGTCAAACAAATGTATATTTTACGCTCTGGTAATGGTCAGGAAATATACAAAATGCCCTTTATCCTGATTTTACAGCAAGAATACATTTTAATATAAAAGGTTTGGGTTCAACTTAACCCTGTCAGTGCCCTGAGACGTAGCTGCTATGACATGCGTTCTGGCACCATGGTTGACATATGGCATAGTAGCTACACCCCCCCCCTCCCACTCCAATAGCTAATTTTCTAAGGGGAATCACATCCTGGACTCCTAAGCAACTCAGGGCACAATATATACTGATGGTGGATGGGAGGAGGGTGACTCCTCCCCTTCCACTATCAGTGGCGGAGCTTGGGGAGCCTGGGGTGGGCTCCTTCTCTTTGCGTGCAGCGCCTCCACCTATGAGGGATCCCAGCTTTGGCGGGATAACCCCTCACAGGACTAATACATAGTAAAGAATAATACATCACACAATGTATATAACTAAGGTTAACTGCATACACACATACAATAACGGTAATAACTGTACCCAACTGTGTAAACCCAATGACCCCACAAGCTGTGGTTCCTCCAAAGTACTGAGGGTGCCTTGGCACCAATACCCCTGGTGTCCTGTCCCAGAAATTCCCTCCCAGGTTTGAGGTAGCGCTATCCCCTGTGGATGTAGGTGCACGTTGGGTACCTGCCTGGGTACTCCAGTACCCAGGTGCTGCTTGGCGTAGTCGTTGGAGCGGGTCCCTCGCAGCGGGACTTCCAACACTAATCCCCTCTCTCCTAAGGGTCCTGATCCGCCTCGTGGGGTGAGCTCCAGCCGGAGAGTCTCACCTGAATGTTCTGGAATTCTGCGGCCTGGTACAAGGTCGCAGAGCACCGCGTGGCTGTCCGGTAACTGGTGCAGAAGTATCAGTAAGGGAGAGTTCCTATCTGAGGCGTTCCCTACAACACTCCTCTATTATGGCTCAGGGCCTAACTGGGGCCTAGTGGGTGGGATGTAGGCCTAGGCAAGGAAGTACTGCTCCCTGGACACTACCTTCTTCTTTGCCTCCTCCGTCAGGACTGGCGCGCGTACTCCAGAGAGTTACCGGAACATGGTATGTGTGGATGATTTATTGTCTAAGCATTAAGCAAATCTAGCGATTTTATAGAATTGAGCAAATTAGCATATTAAATAAACTTGCAATACAAATGAACAAAATGCAAGGCGAATCGCTTGCGAATCCTGAGCAGGCTTCGCCTCCCTACTATACACCAGGGGGTTCACAACTCCAGTCCTCAAGACCCTCAAACAGGTCATGTTGTAAGGATATCCCTGCTTCAGCACAGATGGCTCAATCAGTGGCTCAGTCAAAGAGCCTGCTTCAGCACAGGTGGCTCAATCAGTGGCTAATTGAACCCTCTGTGCTGAAGCAGGAATATTCTGTAAACCTGACCTGTTGGAAGGGGGGGGGGGGTCTTGAGAACTGGAGTTGAAAACCCCTCCTATACACAGCACTTATCTCATTAGTTTCACCCCCAGAAACCTGCTTATGGTTCCAAGGTTCAATAAAGAATCTGGTCGCTCTTCCTTCTCTCACCGAACACCCCACTTCTGGAACAATATACCCGAGTTTCTGAAATTCGCCTCCTGTTTTACTTCTTTGAAGACTTTGGCTGTTTTCTGCTTTAAACATGTTTGTAATTACAACTTGTAATATTGTCAACATTATTTGGTACCGAGGACATGCTTGAAAACGAGAGGTGACTCTCCATGTATTTTTTTCCCCCCATGTAAAATATTTTATAAATAAGTCAATCACATAAATATAATTAGACATGCACAGAAAAAGCACCAGAGAGCGATGCGAATCACTGGCATACATGATCAGAAAATTAGATCGTAAGCTCTTCGGGGCAGGGACTCCTTTTCCAAATGGTATTTTTATGTCTGAAGCGTTTCTTCTCATTATGTGTTATTTGTATTATTTGTTATTTGTATTATTTGTTATTTGTATTATTTGTTATTTGTATTATTTGTTATTTGTATTATTTGTTATTTATATTATTATGTCACGTGTAATACTCCTGTGAAGCGCTATGTGCAGTAATGGCGCTATATAAATCATAGCGCAGTATGTAGAGTCTAAGAACAGTCTCCTAATTGTAACGGATGGATGCCACTTACAAGGTGGACTTTCAATGCGAGCAGCGGATAGGAGCTGTGCTTGAGCCAACGACTTCTCTCCTGATGCTCCACGAACCCCACGTGGTGCCGCAGCTGGACTTTGTCGATTCAATCACATAGACTCCCACACTCAACACCAGATCGATTCCCCAGGGAGATGGACACAGAGGAAAGGGATGGTGCAGAACTGCAAGACTTAAATATACAAAATAACAAAACAGCGAATCACACTTACAATGTGTCTCTGCTAAAAATAAAAACACTGTTGCCGTCCGCAGCTTGTCCAAACGGAGCCTCAGCTTGTAGCAGTGTTTGGTAGACGCTCGTCCTCGCGGTCGCGATCGCGTGTCCCTGCGCCCACACTGATGACGCCACTGAAAGGCTGACTACACAAATGGTGGAAAACACCACAAATTTACAACTTGCAAACAACTACCCAAATTTCTACTCATACTATTACTCTCTTTAGCAGGTGATATTGAACCTAACCCAGGTCCTCCCATTTCAGCTCTGTCCCATGCCCCTGAGAATTCCACATGCTTGCTGGCATCTACCGCCCCCCTAAAGCCCCACTACAATCCTTGACTGATATCACCCAATTTCTTGGCTCCATTTCCTCTCTGAATGAGAAGAGTGAGCTGCTAGTTCTTGGGGATTTCAACTTCAATTGGCTTGACCCTAAAAACCACAAAATCCAGATACAACTCAAGTCACTTAACCTATCGCAACTCATTTCCCAACCCACACGGATAAACCTGAAGTCGCATAACCATTCCTTGCTAGACTGGATTCTCTCCTCAAACCCCAGCAGAATCCAATCCTCTGGCATCCTTCCTGACATTTTCAGTGACCATGCAATAGTGTACTGTGTAAGGAAAATTAAACCGCCCTATTCAAGCCCTAAAGTTCTCCTCACTAGAACATTTAAAAACTTTAACCCACAACAGTTTCTGGATGACCTTACCAACTGCCCATGGCACAGAATCGATTTAATTCCCGACCCTGATTCTGCGCTCGACTATTTCCAATCCGAGTTCTTAAAACTCTGCGATACCCATGCTCCACTACGCAAAATAAGGGTACGGGGGGCCCACCTTCCATGGGTTACACCTGACCTTATAGCACTCTACCAGTTCAGGGATGCCTTGTGGAAAAGCTACAAAGTAACTGGCACTACCAAGGATCTCAATCACTACAGATGCATGCGGAACATGTGCACAAGGCAAACAAGGCATGCAAAAGCACAATATTACTCTGACAATCTCCACCAAAATACATCAAACCCAGCTAACTTCTGGAAGGTTATCAACAATATATTCCAGGCTCCTAACCATCAACAACCAAGTAATATCACTAAGGGGGATATTACTCTGACAAACCCCACTGACATTGCAAATGCATTCAATGATTACTTTGTGGGGTGTGCCACTAACTTATTAGCGAAACGCAGCACAAACCACAAACTGAATCTCATCCTGGGAGTACCCCTATAGTCCCACCCCCTCCCAACACTGCCCACAATTTTCAATTTAGCCCAGTATCTGAAGAGGAGATTACACAAGCGCTCCTCAAACTAAAACTAAGCAGCCAATGTGGACCCGACTTACTACAATCTAGGTTCCTACGACTTGGTGCCCCAGCCATTGCCAAACCAATTGCGTCCATAGTCAACTCTATCCTGTCTGCAGGCCATATCCCTAAGACCTGGAAAACTGCCAGAGTTGTCCCAATCTTCAAAAGTGGGGACAAAAACACTGTCTCAAACTACAGGCCAATCTCACTTCTCCCAATTCTATCCAAAGTTATGGAAAAATGTGTCCACTCCCAATTAAGCGATTTCTACACCAACACAAATTTCCCTAGCCAATTCCAGTCTGGGTTTCGTCCCAAACACTCCACCGTAACTACCCTGCTAAAAGTTTGCAATGAAATCCAGTGAGGAATGGAACGGGGACAACTCACTGGTGCAGTATTCCTAGATTTTGCAAAGGCTTTTGACACAGTTGATCATGTTATCCTGCTTAACAAACTCCAGAGCTCTGGAATAGGGAAACATGCTTTAAACTGGTTTCAGTCCTACCTATCAGGAAGATCCCAACATGTGTCCATCTCAGGCTCTAACTCCAACCCCCTGGATATCATCTGTGGTGTCCCGCAAGGCTCTGTTCTGGGGCCCCTACTCTTCTCAGTGTTCATTAATGATCTTCCCACAGCTTGTAAGGAAGCCTCAATACACATGTATGCAGATGACACAATCCTGTATGCACACAGCCATAGCCTCTCTGACCTTCAACACATACTTCAGTCTGACTTTTTGAGACTCGAAAACTGGATTTCCCAAAACAAACTGTTTTTAAACACTGACAAGACTGTAACAATGGTATTTGGGACCAAGACTACATTTGTAAAGCTTCCAGTGACTGAGCTCCTGATTAGAACCAACGCTAAAACCACCCTAACACCTGTCACTAGTTTTAAATACCTGGGCTTATGGTTTGACTCCCACTTAACATTCGGGATGCACATTGATACCCTGACAACCAAGACCTATGCCAAACTAGGGGTACTTTACAGGAACAAATCCTCCCTAAGTCTCCTGGTCAGAAAGCGTATTGCACAGCAGATGCTAATGCCAATTATTGTCTATGGAGACATAGTTTATGGCTCGGCTCCTCAAACCCACCTTAGCAAACTTGACACCCTCTACAATTCAATTTGTCGTTTTGTTCTCCAATGCAACTACAACACACATCACTGCGAAATGCTCAAAGAACTAGATTGGTCATCACTAGAGTCTAGGCGCAAAGTTCACCTTTCCTGTCTCACCCTCAAATACTTTCTGGGCAAGCTACCCATTTACCTGAACAAGCTCCTCACCCCTACCACATGCAGTACCTATCACCTGAGATCAGACTCCAAAAGACTATTCATGGTCCCAAGGCTTAACAAAGTATCCGGACGTTCCTCCTTCTCCTTCCGTGCACCCCAAAACTGGAACAACCTACCAGAGACTCTCATATCCACCACCAGCTTAAGTTCTTTCAAATCTAAGGCTGTCTCACACTTTAATCTGGTTTGTAACTGTTTCATACGCTCATAATATATATTTTCTTTAACTGTGCATGCAATGTCTTGTATATAATGTATACCTTGTTCATTTATGTAACTGTACTTGTAACCATGTATTATTTTGTTTTACTCTGTGCCCAGGACATACTTGAAAACGAGAGGTAACTCTCAATGTATTACTTCCTGGTAAAATATTTTATAAATAAATAAACACAAAGGTCGGCAACACAGATGAGCTCCTCCCTACGCGTTTCGTGATGCTATCGGTCACTTCCTCAGGGGTTTGTATTATCTATTAGGACGAATGCCATTCGCAAGGAGGATACAATTTAAGTAGACTTCAGGATTGGAGTTTTTCCGGGATTGAATTCCCTTATGGACAGTCATTTGGACATTTGTTCTGGACATTGTTAATCTGTCATCTTGTACCAATCAATTTTATGCGCCAGGGATTGCATTTTGTCCATCTCAGTATACAATTTGACAAGTTCCTAGAGAAACTCATATATGAGGTCCCCTTGGCAGCTTTACCCAGTAGATTTATCTTCTTTAAGATTTCAGTGGGTATTCATTCACAGTTGTTATTTGTTATATAGTGCATTTGTTTATATGCACTTGGCACTGGTCATCTTTTTAGTTTTTGTCATTCTTTTGAGGTCTAGCGCTTTTTTTGGTTTTAGTTAGTGATTGTTGCTATATAAATAAAGATACATTCATACCGAGAAATAAAGGAGTCATGTGACCTGCTTAATTTGCTTCTGAGTCTTTCATGTGTGTGCACAAGCAGGCGATAGCGAGAGAGATTTTGAGAATGTGTCTGTTGATATGTTGTATACACGATACTATTGACTTGTGTCAATGTCCCTGCAGTTGCATGTTTGGTGAGGAGGATGTATAAGGCTACATCCCCGGTGTTAACTGCTGCACGCACGCCTGGCGTCCTGGCAGCGCGTGCACAGCTTAAAACCATGATCTGTGGTCTGTAGGGAGTGATGGGAGGTGCGGGGGCATGGCCAAAATTGAGGGGGGGCACGGCCAAGACGTGGGTGGGTGGGTGGGCGCGGGCATGATGGGGGTGGGTGGGCGCGGGCATGACGGGGGTGGGTTGGCGCGGCCATGATTTCAGGCACAACACAAAGCACAGCCCAGCAGCTCAAAGCACTGCACCAAGCACTGCACCAAGCACTGCACCAAGCACTGCACCAAGCACCACAAAGTGGAATAACAAAAGCTATAGCAAAAACTAATGGAAACCCCAATTATTTTCTCATCATTTTACCAATACCCTCTTGACGTTGTATGAGAGGCGCTCATCTGCTATAATATTATTATGAGGATATGATGCAGATGAAGTTTCCTTTGAATCTGATGAACCAGGTATGGGCCCATTACAGTGATACATATAAACATATTTTAGATGTATATTGTTCTTTGCTCATGAAATGTGACCATAGTTTCCCCCTGTACATTTTCTCTTGTCTTTATATTACCTTCCTGTGTATCACATCCACACCCAAACAGGGAATTTTCCATCCAGTTGAACCATCTCTCTGGAGCAAGGACATTTAGAACCTCGTAAAACAATGCAGGAAAAAGTGTACATAGGGAGACTTGTCTACCCCAAGCTCATGCTCTTTACTTGCAACCAGCTCCAATGAGACCTCTGCATTTCCAATATAATATTTGTATTAATGCCCATTTTTTTGTGGTATTATTTAAAGATAGTTTTATAGGCCAGTTTCCTATATATACTGACTGGATAAGGAGAACCTATAATGAGAGTCACAGATAATCCAAGAAGAATTGCATTGTTGGTGCATACCTGGGCTAATTAGAATTCAGCTTTTATTAGGTTATATGAAACTAGAGTAGCAAAATATATATACAAAATAGTGGTATAATACAAACGTGCAATATATATATATATATATATATATATATAAATAAGTCAAAAAGTTAAAAACAGGGAAGGATTTATTTCAACACAGAATAGTACCAGGTATTGCTATGGTTTGCAAGGTGGCTGTAAGATATGTGTTAATACTCTATAGCCACCTGAATGCAATGCCCTGTGTAGCAGACCTCTATGATCAGAACAAAAGGAATAGCAATGTGTTATAAGCTAATGAGACACAATATCTATTGGTGCGGAAGAGCAATACCCTCTGGACTAAATATGCCGCTGTGATTCTCAGGTCATGTATAACCTATGCCGTATGATATAGTTTAACACAGCATGGAGAACAGTAAGAGCAGTATAATGGGCAGATCGGAAAGCTAAGATGACAGTGAATAGATAGTGGGCAAATAGCAGTATCAGGAAACCGAATCGACCCAGCCACTTGCCTACTAATAAATGAACTTATAGCCAAAATCACTGCTAAGGTAGGAGGATGGAATAAGGAATCTAGAGTAAGCTACAATAACTAAACTCTCCCTTGCCATAGTGGCAGTACTGACCCTACTATCGCTGCTCTGTGCTGACAATCACTTCCTTTAATGATGCCATGATGCCCTCTCTTCCCAGTTTCCTATATATCAGTGATTGCCAACAGGAGGTTCGGGGAACACATAGGGGTTAGTGAGGTGTCTCCCAAAAAAATCTGTCAAGGCGGACCAAGGCTGTATGTTGCCCGTGTGGGGACTGCGCACTTAGGGCCTCATGCAGAGAGCAGCGCTATTTAAAATTGGAGAGGGGAATAAAAAGTAGCTTTAATGGAGAGTTTTTTTCTCCATATGCAGAAAGGTCCGAAAACTGCATTTAGAATCCTGTCTGCATATGGAGAGTTTCAACCGGCGATATGAGCGCTGTTGAAACTTGTGGAAAAAAAATCGCGTTTTTTTTAGCTTCTTGCCAAAATTTTTTGGAGAAGCAAAATGTTGAAAATCGCGCCATTTTTTTGGCGCGAACAGCCGCTAGATGGCGATCGCGCCTCTCTGAATACGGCAGTTTTCAACACTGGAGAGATTTAGGTTCTCTCCAGCCGCGCGGCGAAATTTGCAAAAAAAAGCCGCGCGGCGAAATTTGCAAAAAAAAAAAAATGGCGCTTTTTTTAAAACTCGCCAGTACCTGCCTTTCTACAGGCATTTTTCTCCAAAAAATGCCGCTATTCACCTTACCGCTGCTCTCTGCATAGGCCCCTTAGTAAGGTCTCAAACTGCACCTTGGCATGGGTGGTTTGACTCTCTATAAGAGCAGGGGATTCCAAAGCCACTGCCCACAATGCTGTGCATCTACAGTAGCATAGCATTATGGGGCGTGACTTATGAAGCTCCCGCAGTGATTGAAGAGCAGTTTGGGGGGTGTGTGTCCCTAAAAATGTAGTTCCCCAAATCGGTCACACGGTTTTGTTAGCAACAGTCTGATAAGTGGGCAACAAGATTATTAATTAGGAGTTTGCAGAACACATATTTTCTAGTAGAGGGTACACAGTATAAAAAAGTTTAGGAACCGCTGCTATATATGATATGACATTTCAATAATTATTTGATATCTGTCAAGTCACATATTTGTTTTCCTTAACATGGCTTAAGTTGTTAATCTTGAACAGTTTCAAACTACTGAATCTGAATAAGCAGTGGGAAGGAAGAGGTATGTAGCTGTTTTGTCCCAGTATTTAGATGCCAAGGTCACTGAGCGGGATTACAGATTGCTGTGTTAGAATGGCATTGCTAAATATTTTTTTTATGCTCTCTTTCTAGGTGAAAAGTCAACTCCATGGAAAATTTCAGGGCACTTATCCTCAATAATAAAGTTAATATAATTTAGAGGCATACAACTTGTATTTAAGAAACACACACACACACATATATATATATCCATATGCTATATACATATATATATATATATCCAAATGCTTTTATATATATATATATATATATATATATATGCAAATATAACTGTATGCTCATCTGCATGTCTTAGGCAGGTCTGCAACCCCGCCTTTCCCCATTATCACCCAGCATACAGCACTTCCACTGCAGCAAGGGATTCTGGGAAATGACATGCAAATGAGCACACAGTGTCACTTTTTGCCTCAATAACCATTTTTAACATGGTTCCCTATATGCTTAAGCTTGCTGCATGGTCACAGCTTTGAGCACAGCCAGGGTTACGGTGCATACCCAGAAAACCACCCACAGACAGCTGTTTCGACCTTGATGGGTCTCATCAGTGTGGGGTTGATTTTACTGGGAATGCAAGAGAGGCTATGGGATAGGCTAAACCATAATACTGAGTTAAGTTATGGTGAGTAAAAAAAGTGACAAAAACCCTCCACAGGAAAGCAAATATAACTGTATGCTCATCTGCATGTCTTCGGCAGGTCTGCAACCCCGCATTTCCCCATTATCACCCAGCATACAGCACTTCCACTGCAGATATATATATATATTATATATATATATATATATATATATATATATATATATTATATATATATATATATATATATATATATATATATATATATATATATATATATATATATATATATATATATATATATATATATATATATATATATATATATATATATATATATATATATACACATACCACACAGACTGTTAACTCTGAAACTCTGAAATTGTTAGGTTAGGAGTGACCAACTCCAGTCCTCAAGGGCCACCAAGAGGTCAGGTATTAAGAATATCCCTGCTTCAGCACAGGTGGCTCAATAACTGTCTCAATGAACGACTGAACCACTGATTGAGCCACCTGTGCTGAAGCAGGGATATCCTTAAAGCCGGACCTCTTGGTGGCCCTTGAGGACAGGAGTTGGCCACCCGTGGTTTATGTAATAGCCTCTTTGGGCCCTAACCATGGGATATAAAGACCAGTGTTATTATTAGAGTCTCCTGTGTGGAGCTCAGAGTTTGCGAGTTATGGTTGTGTTTGCTTTCCCTGGCCTGACTCCTTGCCTAAGGCTGTTCACATATGTCTCAGCACAAGGGTAAAACGCAATTGTAGCCGCCTCAGCAGTTACAACAAATGACACCCAAAAAAGTAAGACAATGTACTTTATTTATGTTAAGTAAAGAAGGCAATGTACAGGAAACAGTGCAGGCAATACATCAAACAGCAGACATGTCATTATAGCTGTATCAATGGCCTCAATATCACATTGTTCCACTTGGGTTGCATCCCTTCTGTCCTCGTGGATCTCCCCTGCACTTAGAGCCATGCAGAGGCGTGCTGAGACATGCAGAGACATGCAGGACATGTTACACAGGCGACATTAGACAACCCACATAGAACTATTACATTGCACTTTCTGTACAATTTCATTCATTTGCATCACAATGATGGCACAATGCAAGAAACAAAAGACAAAAAACCCTAGTTCTACATCCAACTTAACAAGTTAGATAGCACCCAGCCTTTTCTCAATACATGAGGTCACAATCCTAGTAGCACTCTTCTTGACACAAATCTCTCTCTCTCTCTCTCTCTCACTCTCTCTCTCTCTCTCTCTCTCTCTCTCTCTCTCTCTCTCTCTCTCTCTCTCTCTCTCTCTCTCTCTCTCCTCTCTCCTCTCTCCTCTCTCTTCTCTCTTCTCTCTTCTCTCTCTCTCGTGGTGGATTTGGATTCTGAGCTTACAGGGACTTTGTGGTTTTTTTTCACATTACAAGACAGGTGGAATCTTTACTGCATCTCTAATTGCTGTGTCCTTGAAAATAGTATAGTAGATCTGGGAACCTAAGGGATAGTTTTTCTTCAGAAGCACAACATGTAAATAAATGTGTATGAAAGTCACCCAGAAGAAATCTGTTCTGCTAATTGGCGTTTTTCTATTTGGTGCCCTTATCACTGTATTTTATTATCAGTTAGAGCCTTCCACGGTCTGTTCTATGGTTGGCACTAGTACATATAACGATATGGCTATGCACAATTAGCTTGCTTTGGAGGCTGGTGTACACCACTGGAAGGGGTTACTGCAGAGAATAGGTAAAGACATGACTTGGAGATGCAAAAAGAAACCTCCTGTTATAATACAGTATGTGCATTATGTAACACAGGTGCCCGTATCCAAGAAATCATGCACATTGGGGCAAAAGACTACTAATATGTTCCACATCGGGGGAAACATCTGTCACTTTAACTGAGTCACAATGCAAATGTTACATGTGAATGTATTTTGTAGTGGAAGTGACATATGCAAAATAGCTGCTAAACTTGCATCTGCTATTTGACACAAGGCATTAGCATCTGGTAATAATTAGCCAGAGAGGTTTACACTGTCCTAAGCTCATTTTATTGCTGCAGAATACAGGTAGAAGAGTGATAACCCAACCTAATAATAATATTCTTAATTATGATATGTGTGCCCAACAAATCCCATATGTGCCCATTTGTGTGCCCAAGAAATCCATCCCAAAATGACACAAAAGGGTAAAATAGAGGCAAACGGAAGGTGAGATCCACAAAGCTCAGTAACATTTGGGTTGTTACATAACATAGGAACAGACATTACGTTCCCTGACTTAACATGGTATCCTCAAAGCTAATTATATGCAAAAGCAAACCTCATCTCATTTGTATTGTATTGTATGTCTTTATTTATATAGCGCCATTAATGTACATAGCGCTTCACAGTAGTAATACACATGGTAATCAAATAAATAACAGATAATATAAATAACAGATCATGGGAATAAGCGCTTTAGACATAAAAGTAACATTAAGGAAGAGGAGTACCTGTTATTATTTGTATAAGCTTAACGTCACTTTACTGTATGATAACATTGCGTTATTTTTCAATAACCTGACCTTCTACTAGTCTTGGGCTAGAGTGGTCCGAAACAAGCCAGAACACCGATTCGGCAGTTCTGCTGGGTCCACTCTGCCTCCAGTGGAGAGGGGCATGTGGTGCCTTAACCGGTGCTGGAGGAGGCCCGCCCCGGCAATCTTAACCCTAAATTCCACAGAGGAGGAAGGGAAAGAGTGAGAGAAGGGAGAGTGGGGGTGAGAGAGGGGAGGGTCGAGTGGGTAAGAGGGGGAGTAAGAGGAGGAAGGGAAGAGTGAGAGAGGGGAGGGGTGAGAGAAGATGGGGAGAGGGAGTAAGAGAGAAGGAGGAGTGAGAGAAGTGAGTGTAGAGGGTAGGAAGAGAGAAGGGGAGTAGTTGGAGATGAGGGGAGCATGTGGGGGAGAATGAAAATGAAAACATAATAAAAGGTGTTTTGTTAATTGCTCTGTTTAAGGTGTTCTGGGAAATGAGAGAGTTTCTGCATTGCATTACTCCTATCCAGGCGTTAGGCTATATTCAGTATCCTCGACGACTGACCAGTATAAAGAACGTAGGCTGTCACTACGTAACCCACCCCGATGAAGCTAACAAGGGGAAACGTACGTCGGGTACGTCTGACGTCACTTCCGGGTGACGTAGGCTCATCGGAGAGGCGCGGGCGGTGGAGGTCGGAGCGCTTAGGCCCGTAATATAGTGGTTAGGCAGCCATTGTATGCTAGGGCCGCATGCACGCACGGCAGTGAGCGTGGAGCCAGGCGATAGCGGGGAAGACTCAAAAAGAAAGTTTTTGCGCCGCTACCGCTTGTGTATGTATGTGTGTGTATGTATGTGTGTGTATGTGTGTATATGTATGTGTGTATATGTATGTGTGTTTTTTATTTTAAAAATATATAATAAATTACACATATACACATATACACACATACACACATACACATACACACATACACACACACACACATACAACCTGTTGCTCCCGGCAGCACGGACCATACACACAAAAAGTGTGCGTCACGTGCACACACGGTCGTACAGGCGCACGTGCCCGCATTTACTATAGAACGCATCTTATGTTACACTTTGAGTAATAGTATATAGAGCAAATGTAGTGCTTTCAATGCCTATACTGTGATACATTTTTCAGTCTATATATACTGTTACCCAACCAAACAGGCTAAGAATATCTGTTTGCTGGTGGGGTTCCTAACATTAGGAACCTACCCACGATTTTGCAAAAAAGTACTTTCCACAAATAGGCATCAGCCAACCTAATGTTGTCCATGTACAGCTCTAATATATCATCCCTCATACTATTAGTGGGATGTTATAGAGGGGCTAGTTTAAGTCAAAAGATACACTGTTATCCAATTAAATGGGTCAATAATATATCTGTTTGGTGGTGGGTCCTAACATTAGGAACCTACCCACTATTTTGGGGGAAGAAAGTGCTCTTCACAAGAAGGCACAAGCCAACTGAACGTCTTGTCTGTACAGCTCTCATATATCATCCCTGTTACTAACAGTGGGATGTTATAGAGGGGCTGAATTAACTGCTATAAGTAACACAGGTCACCAAGGCACGCTTCCTGCTTTAATAATTGTCCATCCACCTGTAAATTCAAGGATATACGTATAAGAGACATACAGTACTCGTGGTGTACAACATATAAGGTAGCGTCCTGACGCATATACGCCTACCTCCATTTTAATTGTTTTTACTTTTCTTGTTTCTGCGTCGTTGTTCCAAATCCCAAACACTTCATTTCTTAATTGTTGATTCAATAAAATGTTAATTTTACTCTGTTAAGGGTGTTCTCTATTGCAGCACAAAGGGATTTTATCTTTCCTCAGTCAATATATATCATGATTTCAATGAGTTTAGGAAACCTGGACTAGATGTCATGGGTTAACAGCTGCCCTGTATGGGACAAGACAAGACAGTCACGCTGCACTAGGCAGATTTGGTTAGACCTCTTAGACCAGTGGTTTTCAACCTTTTTTTGGTTAAGAAACCCTATAATTATATTGTGAAATTCTGCAGAACCCCCAACTCTCTCTAATAGCGTGTCTGAGATTGGATGAATTGTAAGGAACCCCAACCCTCTCTAACAGAGCGTCTGAGATCGGATGCATTGTAAGGAAACCCAACCCTCTCTAATAGCGCGCCTGAAATCGGATGCATTGTAAGGAACCCCAACCCTCTCTAATAGCGCGCCTGAGATCAGATGCGTTGTAAGGAACCCCAACCCTCTCTAATAGCACGCCTGAGATCAGATGCATTGTAAGGAACCACAACCCTCTCTAATAGCACGTCTGAGATCAGATGCATTGTAAGGAACCACAACCCTTTCTTATAGCACGTCTGAGATCAGATGCATTGTAAGTAACCCCAACCCTCTCTAATAGAACATCTGATATCAGATACATTGTAAGGAACCCCAACCCTCTCTAATAGCGCGTCTGATATCAGATGCATTGTAAGGAACCCCAACTCTCTCTAATAGCGCGTCTGAGATCAGATGCATTGTAAGGAACCCCAATCCTCTCTAATAGCGCGTCTGAGATCAGATGCATTGTAAGGAGCCCCAACCCTCTCTAATAGTGTGTCTGAGATCAGATGCATTGTAAGGAACCCCAACCCTCTCAAATAGCATCTCTCATATCAGATGTATTGTAAGGAACCCCAACCCTCTCTAATAGTACATCTGAGATCAGATACATTGTAAGGAACCCCAACCCTCTCTAATAGCGTGTCTGAGATCAGATGCATTGTAAAGAACCACAACCCTCTCTAATAGCACGTTTGAGATCAGATGAATTATAAGGAGCCCTAACCCTCTTTAATAGCACGTCTGAGATCAGATGCATTGTAAGGAACCCAACCCTCTCTAATAGAATGTCTGAGATCAGATGCATTGTAAGGAACCCCAACCCTCTCTAATAGCATCTCTCATATCAAATGTATTGTAAGGAACCCCAACCCTCTCTAATAGAACATCTGAGATCAGATACATTGTAAGGAACCTCAACCCTCTCTTATGGCGTGTCTGAGATCAGATGCATTGTAAAGAACCAATACCCTCTCTAGTAGCACGTTTGAGATCAGATGCATTATAAGGAGCCCTAAACCTCTCTAATAGCAAGTCTGAGATCAGATGCATTGTAAGGAACCCCAACCTTCTCTAATAGCACGTCTGAGATCAGATGCATTGCAAGGAGCCCTAACCCTCTCTAATAGCGTGCCAGAGATCAGATGCATTGTAAGGAACCCCAACCCTCTCTAATAGTGTGTCTGAGATCAGATGCATTGTAAGGAACCCCAACCCTCTCTAATAGAACACCTGAGATCAGATGCATTGTAAGGAACCCCAACCCTCTCTAATAGCACGTCTGAGATCAGATGCATTATAAGGAACCCCAACCCTCTCTAATAGAACGTCTGAAATTAGATGCATTGTAAGGAACCTCAACCCTCTCTAATAGAACGTCTGAGATCAGATGCATTGTAAGGAACCCCAACCCACTCTAATAGTGTGTCTGAGATCAGGTGCATTGTAAGGGACCCCAACCCTCTCTAATAGCACGTCTGAGATCAGATGCATTGTAAGGATCCCCAACCCTCTCTAATAGCGTCTCTCACATCAGATGCATTGTAAGGAATCCCAACACTCTCTAATAGAACACCTGAGATCAGATACATTGTAAAGAACCCCAACCCTCTCTAAAAGCATGTCTGAGATCAGATGCATTATAAGGAACCCCAACCCTCTCTAATAGAACGTCTGAGATCAGATGTATTGTAAGGAACCCCAACCCTCTCTAATAGTGTGTCTGAGATATGGTGCATTTTAAGGAACCCCAACCCTCTCTAATAGCACGTCTGAGATCAGATGCATTGTAAGTAACCCCAACCCTCTCTAATAGAACGTCTGAGATCAGATTCATTGTAAATTCTTCTGTATTTGGTACAATTTTCAAATTACCTGAAAATTACAGGGATCCCTTTAGGGAGGCCCGGGGAACCCAAAACTTCCTAGGAACCCCTGTGGAAAAACACTGCCTTAGACACATACTGTAAATACATCTTGACCCTTACATAATGAACACTCCTAAACCAGAAAGATCTGAACAAGAAATGATGAACAACAATAATCAATATACACAAATTAACTTAGTAAAAATATATTTTTCATCAGTTGTATAACTTCTTCAAAATACCAAGTGTACTCCCCTTCCCCTCCTGTTTTATTTCCTGTACCCCACTCCTCTCCATCCATCCAAAAATCTTGCATAAACTTCAAGTTACACAACAACAACAAAACAGAAATGAAAAGGACAAATAATGATCCATTTTCTTTCTCTGTAAAGCAAAGCAGAATTTAGAATTTAACAAAGGTTGAACTAGATGGACGTGTTTTTCCTTTTTTTTTTCCTTTTTAACCTAATCTACTGTGTTACTGTCTTAGAAGACAAGAATGGAAGGGAAATCAAAGTGCTTTTTCTATTGAAATATAAAATTGCAGACAGGAACTGTCTTTGTGATTTTCAGGATGGGGCTTGTTACCATCTCCGAGTTTCACCATAATTGGGGTTGAGAAATATGTGAGTGAAGGACACCTGTCTTATCTTGTATAGCATTATCAGTGAATTATTTCCTGCTTGCCAGCTAGTACAGATAGGCAGAACAATTACTCCTTTGCAATGCTGTGAATTGTGTGTTATGTTTCTGGCATACTCTGTATTTTTGTTTCAAATACCATGGTCAGGTTAATCTGTCTGCAGCTTATAATGAAGTGAAACATCGGAGCCAGGAAACTATATGTCATATATGAATTTCTTATTAGTCATTATTTCAGCGTGTTTCTTGCTTTTTGTAAGGAGACTGTGATATAGCCACTGTCGAGTCGTTTGTACATACATTTTGGTACCATTATCGCGGATTATTCAAACAGAAACAAATTAAAAGAATTGCCTTTAGGTGGGTAATGTTATAATTAACGAGTTGAGGTTTATAGCTGCATTCTGTAGTACATAGCTGCACTTTATTAATGAACTAATAGTGTACTTTACCACTCTCACAGCAGCACTGAAAGGGTTAAGGAATGAGATTTGGATTGTAATTTATTTTCCTATTGTCTGATTTTGCTCTCTTTTGTAAAGCACTAGTACACTGGCAGTGCTGTATAAAGGTATACATATATTTCATGCTATTAATAGTTAGGATGCTAAGGCCCAGATTCAATAAAGTCAATTAACATTGGTTTGCGTTCGCAAATAGGAATCGATTTAAAAATACTAATAGGTGTCTGATTTAAATCAAAATGTTTCAATCCCTGGATTTAACTGCTTACACATCCCCCCCACAGATTGTTTTGTGGCCATAGCAGAGACGGCCCCTTTGCGCCGAATTGAGGGGCACAAATACACCCCTGCAGTGATTTGTAAGGAAAGTTGGCATGCATGATACAAAGGCTCATTCAATTACTGAGCCACTGATGGAGCCATCTGTGCTGAAGCAGGGATATCCTCAAAACCTGACCTGGTGGCCTTTGAGTATTGAAGTTGGCCACTAGAGATGGGCACATTTTTTGGGTGGATTTGGATCCGCAGGGGATCTGCTGGGTCCTTTGGTCCGCGAATTTCAGCGGCTCCATCTCAAAAGGGGGATTCACATTTTTTTCGTATTTTTCATTATTTTTGCCAATGCGGATTTAGCGACGTGCCAAAAAAAACCCGCGTCCGCGTGCATTAAAACCGACCAAATCCATTTGCAGATTTTGCACTGCGAAACAGATTTTTGGGGAAAATCCGGGAAACAGATTTGGGCAGATTCTCTATTGGCCGCCCCTGTCTTAACCCCACTAAATAAAGGGAATTGTTTTAAAGGCGCTATATTAATCATTTAGAAAAAGAAAGGAAAAGGCATCTTTTATTTTTTTAAATAATCTTGAAAAAGACGATATATTTTGGTTCATCCCATGACACTTTGCCAGATGAATGACATACAGATGTTGCAGGTGTTACTGCACCTACTGGCCCCGCCCCTTTTCACACGCCTTTAATGCAGTTACAATGACGGCTGCTCCTGCTCGGGGTGCTGTGCGTGCAATGCGCCAGCGAGAGCAATAACAGCTGCAACATCTGTGTGTATTGTGACACTTAATAGGATTAAATGCATGGGGCTATATATGTCCAAACCCAGAACGGCAACGCAGACGCTGAAATTATTGTAATTATTAAGTGCGCATTTTTAATTTTATCTCATCGTGAAGCATTATTGTTTTTGAACAAAAGTGGTTCATACAGTAGGTAAGCAGCCAAACGAAGCGCAATTCATGTTTATTTAGTAACTGTGTCAGTCCCTTGGTTGGGGTGATTCCTACTGGTGTGTTCAGTAATTTTCCTAGAGGCCCCTATTCGATATGATGTGCGTTTCCTCCCTGTGCTGGAGAGAAATAATTTAGCTCCTTTAAAATGAGTGGGACTGAAGTCTTCTGCAGCACGGGGAAGATGCCTTTTCAGCATAATGAAGTGTTTCTCAACCCTCTCTTTGGGGGCACCCCAGCTAAATCATGATTTGTAGGCAACCTAGCTAATCGCACATTCCCATAGGTGCAAACGTATGTTTGGTAATTCATGGGTTAATCCTCAAATCCGGGGTGTAGGGTGCCCCCGAAGAGAGGGTTGAAAACCACTGGCATTATAGATAAAGGTCACAGGGGATTTGAGTGTGGGTAAAAAGGGAGGCTGCAGTTCTCTGCTTTTCAATAGAGGAACAAAGTTCATCAATAGTGCTCAAATGCACCTCCAATCATCCCCCATGCACCTCCAATCACCCCCCATGCACCTCCAACCACCCTCCCCTGCACCTCCAATGACCCCCCCTGCACCTCCAATGACCACCCCTGCACCTCCAATGACCCCCCTGCACCTCCAATGACCCCCCTTCACCTCCAGTGACCCCCCTTCACCTCCAGTGACCCCCCTGCACCTCCAATGACCCCCTCCCCACCTCCAATCACCCCTATCACCCCCCCCCTGCACCTCCAATCACCCCCTGCACCTCCAATCACCCCCCCCCTGCACCTCCAATCACCCCCCCCTGCACCTCCAATCACCCCCCCTGCACCTCCAATCACCCCCCCCTGCACCTCCAATCACCCCCCCTGCACCTCCAATCACCCCCCCTGCACCTCCAATCAACCCCCCCCTGCACCTCCAATCAACCCCCCCCTGCACCTCCAATCACCCCCCCTGCACCTCCAATCACCCCCCTGCACCTCCAATCACCCCCCTGCACCTCCAATCACCCCCCTGCACCTCCAATCACCCCCCCTGCACCTCCAATCACCCCCCCCTGCACCTCCAATCACCCCCCCCGCACCTCCAATCACCCCCCCTGCACCTCCAATCACCCCCCCTGCACCTCCAATCACCCCCCCCTGTACCTCCAATCACCCCCCCTGCACCTCCAATCACCCCCCCTGCACCTCCAATCACCCCCCCCTGCACCTCCAATCACCCCCCCCTGCACCTCCAATCACCCCCCCTGCACCTCCAATCACCCCCCCCTGCACCTCCAATCATCCCCCCCTGCACCTCCATTCACCCCCCCACCTCCAATCACCCCCCCCCTGCACCTCCAATCACCCCCCCCTGCACCTCCAATCACCCCCCCCCCGCCGCACCTCCAATCACCCCCCCCTGCACCTCCAATCACCCCCCCCCTGCACCTCCAATCACCCCCCCCGCACCTCCAATCACCCCTGCACCTCACCCCCTGCACCTCACATCACCCTTCCTGCACCTCACCTCCCCTGTACCTCACCTCCCCTGCACCTCACCTCCCCTACACCTCACCCCCCTGCACCTCACCTCAATGCACCTCACATCACCCCCGGGACCTGCACCTCACATCATTCTCCCCCCCTGCACCTCACATCATTCTCCACCCCTGCACCTCACATCACTCTCCCTCCCTGCACCTCACACCACTCTCCCCCCCTGCACCTCACACCACTCTCCCCCCCTGCACCTTACACCACTCTCCCCCCCTGCACCTCAAATCACTCTCCCCCCCTGCACCTCAAATCACTCTCCCCCTTGCACCTCCAATCATCCCCCATGCACCTCCAATCATCCCCCATGCACCTCCAATCACCCCCCATGCACCTCCAACCACCCTCCCCTGCACCTCCAATGACCCCCCCTGCACCTCCAATGACCACCCCTGCACCTCCAATGACCCCCCCTGCACCTCCAATGACCCCCCTTCACCTCCAGTGACCCCCCTTCACCTCCAGTGACCCCCCTGCACCTCCAATGACCCCCTCCCCACCTCCAATCACCCCTATCACCCCCCCCCCTGCACCTCCAATCACCCCCTGCACCTCCAATCACCCCCCCCCCCCCCTGCACCTCCAATCACCCCCCCCCTGCACCTCCAATCACCCCCCCTGCACCTCCAATCACCCCCCCCTGCACCTCAAATCACCCCCCCTGCACCTCCAATCACCCCCCCTGCACCTCCAATCAACCCCCCCCTGCACCTCCAATCAACCCCCCCCTGCACCTCCAATCACCCCCCCCGCACCTCCAATCACCCCCCCGTACCTCCAATCACCCCCCCTGCACCTCCAATCACCCCCCCTGCACCTCCAATCACCCCCCTGCACCTCCAATCACCCCCCTGCACCTCCAATCACCCCCCCCTGCACCTCCAATCATCCCCCCCTGCACCTCCAATCACCCCCCTGCACCTCCAATCACCCCCCCCGCACCTCCAATCCCCCCCCCTGCACCTCCAATCACCCCCCCCTGCACCTCCAATCACCCCCCCCTGCACCTCCAATCACCCCCCCCTGCACCTCCAATCAACCCCCCCTGCACCTCCAATCACCCCCCCTGCACCTCCATTCACCCCCCCTGCACCTCCAATCACCCCCCCTCCACCTCCAATCACCCCCTCCTGCACCTCCAATCAACCCCCCCACCTCCAATCACCCCCCCCCTGCACCTCCAATCACCCCCCCCCCTGCACCTCCAATCACCCCCCCCCCCCGCCGCACCTCCAATCACCCCCCCTGCACCTCCAATCACCCCCCCCCCTGCACCTCCAATCACCCCCCCCCCACCTCCAATCACCCCCCCCCGCACCTCCAATCACCCCCCCCCCCCCCGAACCTCCAATCACCCCCCCCCCTGCACCTCCAATCACCCCTGCACCTCACCCCCTGCACCTCACATCACCCTTCCTGCACCTCACCTCCCCTGTACCTCACCTCCCCTGCACCTCACCTCCCCTACACCTCACCCCCCTGCACCTCACCTCAATGCACCTCACATCACCCCCGGGACCGCGGGGAACCGCCGCCATTTTTTTTTTTTTAATTTTTTTATTTTTTTTAATCTGATCGCGGGCCGTATGTTGTGCAGGCCTGGTCTATGGGTATGGCGCAGGCCTGGTCTATGGGTATGGCGCAGCCATTCATTTTGAGTTACAGTATTGGTATGCTACAATATAGCTCTGCTGTGTCTAATGAATGCCTAACACATATCGCCCATAAACACCTTGTCAGTGCTTCACAAACGCCATGCTCATTTCCATCCCCAGCACAAAGGCAGAGATGCAAAAACATTGATGTGGAATCCAGAACCCCGAGCAGCTCCCATAGTGTCTGCATCGCTAAGGTGATCGCTGCATCACTGCGGCGGCAGGTGGGACCTGAGCGTGGGTTTGCCTGCAGCTAACAGGCGGTCAGCTGGTCATTCTTGCTTTGTCTTTCACCAGTGACACCTTGTCCAGCCGTTAACAGCCTGTCCATGCATTAAAAGCAACACACAACATCATCACATTGTGATCTCCCACAAAGTGTGCAGTTAGCAACTTATTAAAGTTGTAATAGACAATTACAAAAACAATGGTGACTTTTTGCAGTAGTTACCAACCAATTACAATGTAATTAGTAGGGCACAAAACAATAAGTTACATGTATTTAATAGATGGGGCAGAAAAAAACAAACCATATAAGTGTACAATTTAAGAAGAACTGCAGGAAAATATGGTTGTATTTTGTTTTAATCTAAAACCCTCTTAGTTTTTAAAGTTAGGAGCCATTGGTATAACCCAGTTAGTTTGTCTTATATCCACTTGTAGGATTTTACAAGGTTAAAATGGTTCAGATAATAACAAAAACTGTATTTATTAATAGTGTACTTGTTAAGTTTATGGCTGATCATGTGATTTGATTAAATGTTTTTAACACGAATTATTGTAAGTATGTGCGGCGATGTTTGATTCCTGTACCACATTACCAGATCTTGTATTTCCTCACTATGGTCCAGATTCACTAAATGGTGCTATGTTTAGCGTGCCCTTGCTGCCATTCAAATTAATAGCACTACATCTTAGCGCCATTTAGAGAATGTGGGTATAAATGGGCGCAAATGTTTTTTGCGAGTTTTGATCCGCAGCGGATCAGCCCTTTCCTTTGGTCCGCGATTTCACCGGATCCATGTCAAAAAGGGGCGATTCGTGGATTTTCAATTCTTATTACATAGTTACATAGTTACATAGTTACATAGTTACATTACAAATACACTCTGCGGATTTCCACAACACGTAGATTTGTAGAATCTGAAGAATCCGCCAGCAGACCGCCGCATCCACGGATTGGATTCCACAGATCCGTCAGCGGGTTGTATCAAATGGCGGATCCTGATGAATCTGCGAGGAGTGAAACCGCCCAAATCCATTTGCGGATTATACACAGCGAATCGGATTTTGGGGGTAACATCAGCGAAAATCTGGGAAACGGATTTGGGTGGATTCGCCCCTCTCTAAATGTGGACCTATGTCAAATTATAAAGCCATAAAGGTGCAGTTCCACCAGGTCAAAAAAAGCAACAATTTATCCTTCTTCCTTAGAAAGATTCAGTCACCCTTAAAGACACAGTTTTAGTTGTTCACATGCTGTTACAAATTCATATGTTTCTCTTTGTCCCTGGGTCTGCTGAAATCAAGCATATCAGCATCTTATGTTTATTTGTTGGACTAATGATGACTTCATTATTACTGTGTAGTAACAACAGAGGGAGAGGGAGTAAGTGTTATTATTACTGTGCAAACATGGACAAAACAACAACATAATTTCTTCTCTAGTTTTTAGAACTGGCAAACAGTCTTATCCTCTGAATATATTTGATAAAGATTAGAAACCCCCCTCCAAAGCATTTGTTTGCCACGGGAATGTTAAAAGTTGAAAATACTACATTTTATAAAGTTAAAAAATACTTATTCTTGACTATTTTTTTATTTCAAGGTATAGTCCCCTCCAAGAAACCTATTAAACATGACACTCTTCTTAGTTCACTTTTGCCCTAGGAGGAACTGTCCCTTTCAAGATCACTTAAATATAATACACCTAATCATATTAAATATTAATTATACAATTTGCTGTTAAGTACATTTACAAATGTATTATTTGTTGATCAACTTTCTCTCTTTCTTTTGTATATATTCATTCTGTGCGTGTCAGCTGTATGTATTATGAATATAATGCGTCTCCTAGCAGTTTTCATGTGTACATTTTAATGGCGAAACATTGATAAAATCACTATCTCTGTGTGACACTTTGACAAAACTCCACAACCAAATTGGACAGGGAAACTGATCCCAGCAACAAAAATCCCCAAATTCCCAATTCTATCAAACAAATATAGCATCTATTACTTCCACCTTAAACACTCAGGTTATGTCACGTGTCTAGATCAGGGGCGCAACTCCAGTCCCCAAGCCCCCCAACAGCAGGGCCGTCTTAACAGCATGATAGGCCCCCGGGCAGAGCAGTGCACTGGGCCCTGCCAACTTTCCGCTACAAGTCGTAATTTCTCTCCTTCTACCGAGTTAGCGGGAGATGTGAATGTTGAGGCGGGCGATCGGACAATCAGAGTTAAATTCTGGTCTGTGCATAGATTAGCGCGGGGCCCCTATACTCGTGGGGCCCCCGGGCAACTGCCCAGCGTGCCCATGCGTTAAGACTGCACTGCCCAACAGGTCTGGTTTTCAGGATATCCTAGCTTCAACGCAGGTTTGATTGATCTAATTGAGGCACCTGTGCTGAAGCAGGGATATCCTGAAAACCTGACCTATTTGAGAGGGGGGGGGCTTGAAGACTGGATTCGAGCTCCCCTCATCTAGATCTAAGCATTGATGCAGATACTAAGGGAAATAATAGCTTTATATATCAGTATCACAGCTGCAAAACTGAAGCAAAAATACTACTCAAGGGCAAAAATGCAGCACTAAGTTAGTTAATAATAATATTTGAAATTCACAAACTGCAGATATATTTGAGTAAGTCAGAATCTCACAGTTGAAAGAAGTATAAAGTCGTGTTAGTTTCTGCTTTATTTTTCTTAAAATTACCGTTATTAGTTGCATTCTTTTTCACAAGTCACAAATAAGCAAGTATTTAGAGTAGAGAGGTTTAAATAAATAAGTATATAAACTAGCCACTGCATGTGCTTATTTCCACCATAGCTTATAGCTGGAGATTAATTCTCAACCTTGGCAGTCAACAAGGAGTCTCAGTGGTGTCCAGATAAGGAGGCAGGAGCCTTGCAGGCAGACCTTGATGTCTTAGTAAAATCATGTTTGTAATGAAGGACACTGAGAGAGATTAAAAAAAAAATAAAAAAAATATGTAAAGTCACTTCGGAGAAGTCCTCCCTTCACTGCCTGGCCCATTGACGTATAAACTGAGAAAATAAAAGTTACATATCATCTCTACTTGCAGATGTTGGCCAATTGTTTTAATTGCTTCACAGTGTATCATTTCAACAATGTTGCTGTCCTAATGTTTCAGCTATTTCGTGAGCTGAGCTATTGTGCATCAGCCCAGCAGGTGCAGGAGAGACCTTGGCTGGAAGTGAACTGATTACAACTTGAGACAACAGTTACACTGTATTGTTAATACAAGCTCAAGGTCCTAAGTATGGATAAATTCTGATGAGAACCCTATCCCTGCAGTTAGATCTGTGGACTCGGCTTCCCTATCAGGTATGTCCAATGTTATTCCATGATCCAAATGGCAATGCTAACTTATTATTGTGTCTCCTTTCCTTAATATCATTCGATTAACTTCTTTCAATTTTATATTAGAGCAACGTTTAACATATTGTTAGGGATATTTTGGGGATTTATTTTTCTTTGTAAGCAAATGACAAATATTGTACCATGTGATTTATCTTGAACATTACAAGTCTTAATTCAATTCCCCCCTTTGTATTATTACTACTAACTAGTGTGTGTGTGTGTGTGTGTGTGTGTGTGTGTGTGTGTGTGTGTGTGTGTGTGTGTGTGTGTGTGTGTGTGTGTGTGTGTGTGTGTGTGTGTGTGTGTGTGTGTGTGTGTTTTTGAAAAGTCATTTTGTTTTATTGCAATTTAATATAACAAAAAAACACAATTCATGTTTTTGTGGTTCTTAAAATCTATTAAAATAGTTTTTAATGTTAATTTGTTATTGAAACGGTCGTTTTATTTATATTACATTTGTGTATATATACACCCCCCCACACACGCGCAAAGACTCTTTACCAGGCAGACCATGTATCCTAGGACCACGCATCAGGGAAGAGACTGCACACACAGTAATCCAATTTCCAAAATATTTAGCAAAAAAAAAAAAAAGTGGCACAATCACCTGCTTTTTTTTTGCATTATATTTT
Organism: Ascaphus truei; assembly: GCF_040206685.1. Lineage (NCBI taxonomy): Eukaryota > Metazoa > Chordata > Amphibia > Anura > Ascaphidae > Ascaphus > Ascaphus truei. The sequence continues at coordinate 75,534,298 of NC_134490.1, read as the reverse complement.
GGATTTTGAATTACTGTGTGCTGTCTCTTCCCTGCTGCGTGCTCCTAGGATACAGGGTCTGCCTGGTAAGGAGTCGTTGCCTATACTCTTTCTATGGGATTAGCAACTACTTTTACTCTATATGTGAGTGCCATCTGCCAACAAAATATATATATATATATATATATATATATATATATATATATATATATATATATATATATATATATATATATATATATGTATATATGTATATATGTATATATGTATATGTATATATTATATATATATATATATATATATATATATATATATATATATATATATATATTTCTATGAATAAGACTGATGTCTGTAAACCAATTGAAAAAAACCCCGGTATTTCAATGACAAATTACAATTAAACAGCTGTTTTATGACATCCATTAAACTGCATTACTACCTCATTTATGACGTGCCCATGTTTAGTTCCCAGCGCTGTTGTATATTGCCATATTTCTCATAATAATAACCCTGTTTGTTTTCTAGTTGTTGATATTTCCTAGGACAAAGCTGGATGAGACACACGCTCGTTGTTCCTTTTTCCTATGCATATACCTCTTTGAGAATCCAATCTAAAGAGGCATAGGGCATGGGAAAATGGGGCTACAGGGTCCCTCTTCTTCACCCCAAAAGTCACTCATCAAAGAAACCTTTTGACAACATCACAGTAAGATACGGAATGTGATACTTAACACAGCAAATGTACCTTTATTTTTCAGATCTGGGTTCTTGGTTCTTGAATACCTTCTATTGAAGTCATGAGCCAAAGTTTAAATATTTCTACGTGGGGAAGATTGTGTCAATAATATCTTATCATTTCAATTTCTTAAATATAACGTTATTACCCTGGATTTCAAAAGAAGTCAAACACTGACTTTTACATTAAAAAAAAATGAATTTCATATTATTACTTGTAGCAAATCTATTGTAATACATTGATTTTAATAAATGTAATAATAGTATGATTGTTTGAATTACATCGAATGCCTTAAATGCAAAATACATCTATTTATTTTTCCTTTTTTGTTTCCTCACAGGGACTTCTGAAATGCTTCTACATGTTGCTGTTCTGTAAAAAAAAAAAAAAAGTTGTTAATGTTTTTGACACTGTTTTATGAGAATATTGGAATAAAATATAAACTGAATTTATTAGTAAATTCTCTCTGTGTGTATATAAAAACATACATAAATAAATAAATATATATATAAAACGGAAATAGCCGTATATATATATATATATATATATATATATATATATATATATATATATATATTCTGCAATATATATATATATATATATATATATATATATATATATATATATATATAATCAAAAAATAAATAGATGATACCGTTCTGTGGCTAACGAAATGGATGTGTTTTAGCCACAGAACGGTATCATCTATTTATTTTTTGATTATTGAAGCTCGGCCAACACGGTACTACACACACACACACACACACACACACACACACACACACACGGCTGAATTTAGTAACATAATAAGGGCACATATTTGTCACACTGCTATCACACTGCTTTAAATTAATAATTCTCGGAAGGTCATCAGATACATACATTATTTTATATGTATAAATGGGCAGTTTATTCAACATATTTGTTTCACCCTTACCCATCTCTCTCCATCTCTCATATTTCCCAGTTTCACTCATTTATCTACCGATTTACAGTACATGTTTCATGTCCCCAGTGACAGGTGGCTGCAATTACTTTGCAATGTTTTACTAACACCCCTTGAATAAAAATAAATTGAGAAGAGGGGGTATTATTTCCAGATGTTATCTAATGGTTAAAATCAAGGGCAGAATTTGTCTCTCGTCCCAGTTACTGGACTTTGTAAAGTCCTCAAATTTGCAAACACCATCCCAGCTTCACTGAATATACATTCTCATTAAGTAAGACTGCTTCAGCAAAAGAACATCAGTACACACATTTGGAGGCAAAAGGGAAGAAAATACACTAGATTGCTCTATCTTTTATAGCACTTTTTTTTACCAAAATAAATAAATGTATCATTAACCATTTTCTTGATATATTTTTCCTTCATGGAATACCTGTCTCCAAATTTCCAAGCTTAATCTTTTCCCTTATTTTATTTCTCTATAGCTTACTTATCTTTATATATTTTATATCAGTAATTGCACCAGGACAATGTTTAAAGCTACCAATAATTATGATCCTTTAAAATCTGTTTTATGGCAATTCACCTTTTAGATATTATTTCTTTCTTCCTATTATTATTATTCAACGTTGCAACTTTTATTTTGTGTTTTGCTTTAGTAATATATTCATTTCAAACCATTATAACTAATTGAAAACAATGATGGTAAATAATAATGAAGGCATTTTTTAATGGAGGGGCAGGGAGTGCTTTGCCACACCCTGACACTGAATGAGTGAAGGGCTGGTGAATGTTATAGAATCCTGGTATTTTACTGCTTAGGTTCCAACATTTCCCAATACCACTTCTGTACCCTGGCACTCCCAAATCACTGCCTAATTTGTCCTCATTAATTAGTAAGGTTATGGTTCCACACTCAAACATTACTTAGAAGTAGTATAATATGAATCCCAGAGGTTTAGATATGACCAGGAAAGATTACCCATCAGGTAATCCATAAACACAGTGCAGAAGAAATGCACCATGAACACACATAAAGATGACATTTATCCCCCCCAAATTCAAACATTAACCCTCAATAAAAGGTTCATTTGAACTATATATGTATCCTGTTGTGTGCGATGACCATCTAGACGGGCTAATCTGGGGGTGGGGGAAGGGAAGGGGACAGGGGAAGGGGACAGGGGAAGGGGAAGCTCCCGCGTCAGCAAAATGAGGATAGTATATGAAATCAAATAACACACAAACTGGTGCAATAGAGGATAAACTATAATAACAACATAAACAGACAGACAAGTTCCTCCTAGAATGCACTCAGAAAGGTAAGTCATCTGAGTGCATCTAGACGGGATTATCATTTTTGTGTCCTTCCAATTCAACACGTTTAATTTTGTTTTAAATACGTATTTGGGTCTAAATTACATCACATACATTACACAATAATTAAAAGTATGCAAATGAGCCATGTCTTTCAACTATTCCCATACATATATAACTTTCCCACTATATTCGTTCATGATTTTCTCACTCATTAAAACAAAGATCTAATTTTCATGTATGTCTTGAAATAAAATACAAACACCTTCTCTTAAACCAGTGTCCCTCATCTCTTAGCTTTTTTCTTATCTTGGCTCTTTAGCCCAGGGGGCTCAACTCCAATCCTCAAACCCCCCTCCAACAGATCAGATTTTCAGGATATCCCTGCTTCAGCACAGGTGACTCAATCTTGGACTCAGCCTCTGAGTGAGCCACCTGTGCTGAAGCTGGCATATCCTGAAACCCTGACCTGTTGGGGGAGGAAGGATTGAAGACTGGAGTTGCCATAGTTTATGCTCTGGCACTTCTCTCACTTGCATTAACAGCGAGTGTGTAGTGTTTGGGGATTTGCAGTACAGAATTAGAGGAAGTGCTGTTCAGGGACTTTAAAGTGCCAATCCCTCCTTGTACCAAGGTGACCTAATTCCAGTGATATGTTTAAATAGTCTCACCTGGGTAATTGATACATTGTTTATCCAAATCTGACACCTACAAGTATTTTTAATGTATTTTGATCAATTAGACGTGCAAACTCTTCTAGGTACAACGTGAGCTAAATCCAGTGCCATGTTTAAAGAGTTTCATATGGGTCATTGGTACATTTTTTTTACCCAAATCTGTCACTACTTGCATTTATTTTAAATGAGACTTAGGCTTAGTCCATAGATACTGCAGCCGTGCGGAGGCGCGCTGAGGCTCAGGGAAAGCGGTGCTTTCCCTGGCCTTAGAGCGCGCGCAGTCCGTGGGCGTGTCTGGGGGGCGGGCCAGTGATGTCACGGAGCTGGTTCGCCCTCATTGGGCGAACCGCTCATGTGACTGGCCCTGCGCTCCGGCGAGCTCTGAAACTTAACATTTGTTAAGACACACGCTTCCGCAAGCGTGCGGAAGCGTGCGCAAGCCCCTGCTAAAGCCGCTCTTGCTGCCGAGCAGCAGCACGCCTCAGCACGGGTCAGCGCTTAGGCGCTGACCATGCCTGAGGCCTTAGAGGGTGTGATTTCCTCTGGCTGTTCCCTTTTGTGGTATGTCACTGTGTGTTCAGCAAGCCCCTGCACCGCAAGATTCCCCCCTCCCCTTTATTGGTTCTCAGTTCTCTAATAAGGACAAGGTGGGCTAAGGGTAAGAAAACACTTGAATGACAGACAGATCCTCATTCAGAGCCCCCCTAAGAATTGTAACTGGCCAGCAATGGAGTTGCAACTCTAACATTTGAATGATATTACCTTATTGATTCTAATCTGATTTGTACTCAAATACACTATAATGTAACTCAGGGGGCTCAACTCCAGTCCTCAAGCCCCCACCCAACAGGTCAGGTTTTCAGGATATCCCAGCTACTCAATCAGTCCCTGCTTCAGCACAGGTGGCTCAATCAGAGGCTCAGTCTTTGACTAAGCCTCTGATTGAGCTACCTGTGCTGAAGCTAGGATATCCTGAAAATCTGACCTGTTTGGGGGGCTTGAGGACTCAAGTTGAACCCCCCATATCTTATTGACACTCTTTATGTGTGAGGGATCTCCTGCATTTGTCCGCATTGACAAATTTGTTATTTTCTTTATATTATTACTATATTACCATATTATTATTTACATATTTAAAAAACGTTTCCTGGACCCAACACAAGTCAGTGACTCAGTGAGTAACCACACTGACTCTGGCACCGAGCTTGAGAGCAGGGTAAACCTGGTTCAATTCCTGGTGTCGGCTCCTTGTGACCTTCGGCGAGTCTCCCTGTGCCTCAGGCACCAAAAAAACATCAATTGTAAGCTCCACAGGGTATGGACCTGTGCCTGCAAAATGCCTCTGTAAAGCACTATGTAAAACTAGTAGTGCTATACAAGAACATGCTATTATTATTATTTTGCTAGTATTTAACGTTTTTAGTAGTGTTTGTGATTATGATGGGTGACATTTTGTTTTATATTTAGATTAATTTCTAATGCAGTTTTCATGACAACCCTGTTAGGTTAGCCAAGATACATTATACATATTATTATAGTGTCACTAGGGCAGGGAAAGCTACCTCCAGTCCTCACGTGCCACCACCAGGTCAGGTTTTCATGATTTCCCTGCTTCAGCACAGGTGCTCAATCAGTGGCTCAGTCATAAGGACTGATTACAATTTTTGTGTCCTTCCAATTCAACCTATTACATTTTTTATTGAATACGTATTTTGGCCTAAATTACATTATACATACATTACACAAAGTATGCATTTAGGCCCAGGGTATCCATTCATGATTTGCGTATTCATTGAAACAACGATCTCACATTCAAGTATGTCTTGAAATAAAATAATACAAACACCTATATAATAATGACTGAGCCACTGATTGAGACACCTGTGCTGAAGCAGGGATATCATGAAAACCTGACCTATTGGTGGCTCTTGAGGCCTGGAGTTTGCCACTCCTGAATTGGGACTACCCTCTTCAATAACAATGCAACTGGTTTGATTGCTTACATTTTTCACAATCCCATATATTACAGATATCACATTTCGGGAATGCTGAACTGGGACAGGCCCAGGTGAACCAGCAATATAATAGGGGTGCTCGAGAAATTAATCTCTGACACGTTTTTGAAAAGAAAATAGACTTTGGTTGTTACTTTTTATGCTGTCTACAGATATTCTGGACATTTTTGCAGTGGAAGCATTGTTTGTTAAGCAATAATATGGAAAGGCGGGGTTGCAGACCTGCCTGAGACTTGTGAATGTGCTCACAAGTGGTATTTTTATTTGCTGTCTTTTTCTACAAATGTGGCAAACCTGGACTGTTATAAGTAAACATGAATGTGGTAACTTTACATTATATTAACTATCAACTAGGTGCAGAAAATGAAGGCGTGACAATGACTTGCAGATCTGTTTGAGCTCAGCGCATATTTTCTTTGCTTTGGGGGTGAGCCCATTAGTAAAATATAGACTAAAAGTCCATTAATCAATATATATGTATATATGTATATCTTTATTTATTTATATAGTGCCATTCATGTGCATAGCGCTTCACAGCAGTAATACACGTGATAATCATATAAATATCAAATAACACAAATAACACATAAAGGGAATAAGTGCTTCAGGCATAAAAGTAACATTTAGGAAAAGGAGTCCCTGCTCCGAAGAGCTTACAATCTACTGTAAATATGCTTTGAAGCCGCTTTCCCATACTGGAGAAGGTGTTCAATGAAGCAGATCTCTTCTGGTTCTCCTGCATATCAAATGGGGGCTAAGTTTCAATGCTCATTACATGGCAGGACTTCTTTCTATTAGTGATCTGACTTACAACACATTATATAATGTTTTCTATGTTGGATATGGCAAAAATTAAAAACCAATTAAATGAACTAAACAAAGTGACTTGCTATAAACGCCTTTAAAAAAGTGCAAGCACATTGGGAAACATATACAAGAGATGCACTTAGGTAGAAAAGCATTCGCCCTTCCGTCCCATTTTACAGCATCCACTGTATATTTTGGAAAGTTGTCTGTCTGTTCGCTATGCATTTGGATATCTCTTAAAATATCATAATCACATTTTGCATGATGGTTCCTGAGATCAAAGAGCAGGTTTTTATCTGTTTGGATATAAATCACAAATGACATCACTGATGACATCACAAATAGCATCAGCAATTATATCATTGATGACATGACCGATGACATGATCCCATCACACAACCCTTCAAGCTACCACTTCATCTTGGTAACTCTGAAAATCCAATTTGCTACATTAGCAAAAAATTCAGGAGCAACCAAAGTTCTTCATGAGCGTGAGATCCTTGTTTGGGACAAACGTTCAAAGCCTCACAAACACGCAGCGTTGGAGGCTATCGATCAAACACTTCAGGACCTCAGAGGCAATGAAACTATTATGGGTGGAGTTGTGGTTTTGGCAGGGGATTTCTCAAAACAAAACTAAAAAAAATCTATTCATTTATAAATCTCAGTATTTTGGGCTTTATTAGAATTCTCGAGCAACGTCGGCTACTTTCAGATTGTATTTTTATAATTAAATGTTTCATAGCTGTTCAAATGTAGGCCTGAAAGTGTAAATGTATGAGAAAGTATGCAATACATAGGAATCTTTTTTACTAAAGTAAGGCACCAAAACTGGATTGCTAGCTCTATAGAACAGGGACTAATTGTGTCTGAAAAATTCTATGTCCAGATATCCACTATTACACAATTTTGCATGTCTCCCAGCTGCAAAACTCATGCCAACAATGGCAACAGGTTTATCAAAGCAAAAAAAAAATATTGATTTCAATGTGATACCTTCTCTTTAATAAATAAGATTCTGTTTTTTATAACTTTATTTCATATATCGCTTTTCTTCCAATGAGAATCAAAGCGCTTCACAATTATAATATAGTGTGCGGTATGCTGCATTGTACATAGGAGTTTTACACACACACTCCCTGCCCAGGTGAGCTTACACTCTATGGGGTTGATCCTCGGAGCTCCAGTCATTCTGACCTAAAAACGTTATGTTTCCACAATAGGGAACGGCCGTTATTTTTTTTATTATTATTAGCGGTGGATCCTCAAAGCTAATGAGATGCAGAAATAACGTCCGTTCTTCAAAGCAGTAGCGCTATTAACTGTGATTTTCCTGTCTGAAAGACACGTTCTCTAATATACAGTCCAAGAGAGAGTGCGCTGCTCTGTTACCATACTAGACAAACAGGACAGGCCCAACAGAGACTTACAACACATAACAAAAAATGGGGGGAGAGAGAATAGAAGGGACGACCAATAGTGTCATATTGTTGATATAAAAAGATGTATTCGTAACAAAAGGTATCTCACTCACAAACAGGCTTGAATAATAGACATACTGATAAGGAGAGAAGAAAGAATGTGCTCCGGCGCTGACCCAAGTATATTTGTTATAAATAGTCCAGGTGAAAAATGAAAGAAGATAACAAAGTGTTACTGAAAATGACCTCCCTTTTGAAAGTTCTTGCAGTTACATATCTCTGATGAAGCAGGAGCGGAGTCCACCAGTAGAGGTATATCTGGCACACATCTTACTTGACAAATAGAATAACTAGCCAGTGCTCACTGGATCAGGGAAGCAGCAGTGCAGGACATGCTTTCTTTTCTGCTCACATTTGGAGGGACGTGGAACTCTCTCCTGGACTCTGGCAGCTGGACTTGGGTATATCTATATTGGACTCTTTACCTTCCTCCATTAACACTTTTAAGTTGTATTAACACTGTATTTTGTAATATATATTAGTAGTAGTTTAGTGATTAGCGCTAGTTTATCCTTCCCCCCCTCCCCCCGTATACTGATAAGGAGTTCTTTAGATCTTAATGCAACAGTCCAAGGTTTTTTTCTTTCCCCCTTTAATATGTGCACCAATACAATCTACACAATGATAAGTCATTAGCTAAGTTGTCAATCGATCTGTTTTCATGTGATCGATCGACGAAGATTTGGCTCGGGGGTTCACTAAATGGCTGTCAGTGCAGCAGAAGAGGACCTAAGATGCAAAGTTCTGTGGGGAAGATCATGTGACCAGGCAGTCACTCCATGCAATTGTGCACTGCTAGAGAGAGGGCAGGGCTCAAAAAGAGGTGTGCCAGAGTCTGTTTCAGAAGAGGAAGGGGATGTAACTTTGTAAATGGTTTCTATAGAAACACAATATGCTAGTTACATTATAATACATTACAAATTTCATTTACAACTTTTTTTTTAATGCTACAAGTATTTTCTCATAGTACAGAACTGATTTATGAGAACAAAAAAAACACACATACGTAGGATATTGCTTGGTCTGCAGCTGTAAGGCTGGTATTCTGCCACTTGTCCCAGTATTCCAGTTTCTGGATTCTTCATCTCTCTAATTGACTGTACATGCGCATTAGTCAAACTTTTAGTGGCATTATTAAGGCAGCACTTTTAACAGAGATTTTCATGTGCGTTACCAAACGCTAATGCAAATCCTGTTATGATATTGAGAAATATGTGATTTTTACATGTATTCACTTTTTCACTTAATTATATGATATATCATGTAACAACGACTGTGTAAAGTATGGGTGTACAATAATGTATATCCATACATACCTCAATAATATTAATGAATAGATCATTTTTATTCATGTACAATTAAAATAAATTAAAAAGGACACCCTTCATTCATTTTAATTGTCCTTTAATGAAACCATGTTTTGTGCATGTATAATCAACAAAATAATGCAATGTGATTTTCAAAACTGCAGTGATCAGGGCAGAATGATCTGAAAGAACTTCAGAATATTTTCACAATGTGGTGTGATCAGAATGGCAAGGGGAACTAACAGCAAGTTGTACAAAATATTCCCCTTACAAGCTCCTCTCAACAAGGAAGGGGGCACACTTACTTATACAGCAATTCACAGCAGGCTCTTTTATCACTGAGGGGGTTAAGTGGCGCTCTGCCCAATTAAAATCACATGCTTTGCAGTTGCTGCTTAGATTCATTTAAAGAGGTTGATTGACACCTTTCTTTTGCCACTAGACATCCACAATTCTTATTGATTGTGCAGGCCAGTGGGGGGCGACAGGGAGTATTATTATTATTTTCCAGGAGACATTTGCAGAGAGATTTCAATGTAATCCCTTCTTGATTTGCCTGAGTACCTATGGAATTGTATATCACAACATTTAAAGAGTCATATTTAGGATTATAAAATAATTTGACTGTGCTTCATTTATGGTGGCAGTTATTTAATTACTTCACAAAGTCTGTAACCATGTATTATTTGTCATCATAACTCTGTGCCCAGGACATTCTTGAAAACGAGAGGTAACTCCCAATGTATTACTTCCTGGTAAAACATTTATAAATAAATAAAAAACTATTTCACTTTGCATCAAATGCATATTACACTACAAGCATCAGGTGCAGTGTGTGATGGAGCGCATCTTAAAGTAATAGTCAATCAGAAGTGGTATACTGGTAGCACCGCTGCTGTTGCAGGGTTGAAGTGGGTCCAGTGTCAGTTTCTTGATTTGCACAAATCACTTTAATGTCAACATTGTATCTACAGTACAAAGCTGTGCACACTGCAATGTGAGAAAAATACTGTATGAAATTGGGACTTAGAAATAAACACAATGATCACCATCTAGCCCTATTTTTTATATCAACATCTTTTCAATAATATGCAAAAAAAAACATAACATATATTATCTTTACCTGTTCATACAATCTCTTTATATATCATGTATAACCCTGTTCATTTAATGTAACCATGTATTTGTCATCATAACTCGATGGCATACTTGAAAACGAGAGGTAACTCTCAATGCATTACTTCTTGGTAAAACATTTTATAAATAAAATTAATTAAAAAAGGTATATGTGGCAAGTGTTTACACACCTACCTGTATAGCAATTACAATACAGTAATAGTGAATAAAGCCCACATTATTGAACCAGGCCAATGTGGGGTGTATGCTATGAAGGTTTGTATACCCCACGTTGGTGCAATATTAAAACACTATTTATAATACTTATAATACTTATGGGACAGTATTTTTATTGCTATATACCATGGCAGACTGTAATTATACAGGTAAATAAGAATTTTAACCCAGGTGAGTGTTAGGCCCTGCTACGGTCATGCCTTGTAAGTGGCAGCAAGCTTAAGACGCTTTGGCCAAAGGGTTAAACTAAATTACCCTTTCTACAAGAGATATATAGGTATTGCACTGTGTATTTTTGTCACATTGGAAGTAGCTTTGGGCATTTATGTTTTTTTGTTGTAGATACCAATGCAAACTGCACTGATTTTCCATCACTAAGGAGGAGTTGATCTTAAAAGCAGTACCAACATCCTACAATATGTCCAAAGCTGCACCCCAAACTTTTACATGCCCTTCTTATTTTCCTCTGGTATTTTTAAAACATTATTGTAATTGCATACTGATGTTGTAAAGGTTTAAAAACAAAAAACACCGACACAACAGCAAGTTATCATTTGCAATTAGTTTCTTTAACCACATTTGTCTTTTTTTTTCTTCATTATAAAAGTTACCTTATCAACCCCTTGATATGCCTCTTGCTTGTATAGGGGCATAATAAGTCACCATCAGTACAATATAGAGATACATGGTTGCTAAATGATAGCTAGATGCACAACACATTTTTCTCTAATACTGAAAACCATTGTTGCGGAGATAACTATGTCATTGCACCTTTTAAATTAGGTGCTAAATGCAGCTAATTAATTCTGTGTCTTCCCAGTCAGGCTGGGGCAAATTATGTGTGAAATTATTGCTTTTATGACCTTTGTCTCATGGCCTGAAGACTACATGTTGTCAGTTAGTTTACAAATCATTAAACTCAGCAGAAACCAATAACAGTAGTGAAATAAAATAAACCTTTCAATTATAAAATATGAAATTTAGTTAATTTATTATTTACATTTATAGTGTGGCATTGCTACACCATGTAATTCAGTATGGATTATGTTGGAATCTAATATATAAACAGCAATAGCAATATGTTCTGTGTTAGCTGATGGTTACTAGCATACCTCAGTTTCTAGTTCCAAATCAACATCACTGGAGATATACAACCAGGACACATATTCACTGGCGATATACAACCAGGACACATATTCACTGGAGATATACAACCAGGACACATATTCACTGGAGATATACAACCAGGACACATATTCACTGGCGATATACAACCAGGACACATATTCACTGGCGATATACAACCAGGACACATATTCACTGGAGATATACAGCCAGGACACATATTCACTGGAGATATACAACCAGGACACATATTCACTGGAGATATACAACCAGCACACATATTCACTGGAGATATACAACCAGAACACATATTCAATGGAGATATACAACCAGAACACATATTCAATGGAGATATACAGCCAGAACACATATTCAATGGAGATATACAACCAGAACACATATTCACTGGAGATATACAGCCAGAACACATATTCAATGGAGATATACAACCAGAACACATATTCACTGGAGATATACAACCAGAACACATATTCCTCACTCTGTTCAGAGTTTCCTCTGTGACATTTTTTGATTTCTCCTTTTCCACGCCCTGTATATGGCGCCCTCTTGGCTTCGGTGTTTGCCAAGTTCTGTATCTCCTTATCTTCAAGGCTAGATTTGAACGGATTGTACATTATATGAGGTTATTTACATTTGAAACTGTCTGTGCACAACTTCTGTGCAGTATAAATGGTTGGAACTGAATACAAATAATAACAATATATGCTCTTCCAGAGTCTCACAGTAAGATACAATTTCACTGTGTACACTCCACAACAGCAGTACTGATTGAGACTCAGATGGTTCAGGTGATGTTTAATTAATCAATGACTTAGTCTTTAAAGTCTCATTGTTTAGCTCTTTCATCTACATAGAATGGTACCCAGGCCCGTCAAACTAAGAGTAGTTTGGGGGGTCATTCTTTAGTCCGACTGCAAGACTCGGGCCGCACCAGGAAAAAGAAAATACATAGTCACTATAACCTATGCGTCCACTTTTTTCTTGAGCTTTTTCTATCAGGAGTAGTCTCCTGCGATGATCACTTACAAGGTTACCAGCTGTGCTAAATGCTCTTTCAGAGTACACACTGGTGGGTGGTCATCTTAAGTAAACCATGGTCAGTTTATATAAGGGGCTCCTGATAGTTATTTTTAACTGCCACTATATAAATGGGTTGGCCCTGGTGTAAATTTCTCTGTTATTAAAAACATCTTCCACCATTCTAGGAACTTGTCTTAGCAGCAGGAACTTTGGTCATGTACTTTAAGCCTCACCAATTATTTTACATTTATTTGGTGTTTACATCTGTAAGTTAAGTTTGGATTAAACAAAGGGTCAGGCATGGCTGCCAAAATCTAGGGATCAGATCTCAATATAGTCGAAACCTTTGGGTTCTCATTAAGAACAGAAATAAGGTGATGAACAAGGCCAAGGTATCTTGAACTAGAACTATCCTTTTTCATTTTTTCTTCTGCTTCTTTAGCTGCTTTTGTAAATGTTTAATGAGTGGTATAAACTGACTCAGACTAGCACTGTCTAAACGCACTTCCTGTGTTGCTATTTCAAGTGGTTTAAGTAGTTCACACAAAACTGACATGATTTTTCAGTGTGCTGGTGAAAGATACCTCCCTCCTTTCTTTATTTCATGGGATGCTGCGTAGCTGATCATGACTTGTTGTGGTTCCTTAAGTTGCTGATGCCTATTGATAGTTGAATTCTGTCAAGGGCATATGGTGGTACTGACTGCTTGAAACTTTCTTCTTCAACACAATCAACATCATCAACAACAACACCTATAACATAAGCATCTTCATCAACTTCAAGTTAAAAAGAAGTATTAGCTTCAACAGTAGCCGCCTCAAGAGTACAGGGATTTTATCAAGTGGGACTTGAGAAGTTGGGGATAGTAGACTGGGAAGTGGAGGTTAGGTGGAAGGTGCTTCACAGTGTCAAAAAATGTCCAAATTCTCTGCTGTCATTTTTGGACTCTCTCCAGGTTTATTACATAAAGGCGCAGATACAAGAAGAACAACTTTTTCTTCCTCTGACTTAGTGTGCTCATGATCTCTCAGTCTCAAACTCTGATGACATTGACGCAGTGTCATCAGAGGCAGAAGATGGTGGATGAGAAGATGAATGACCTTAGGTACTCACTTTGGAACTGGGAACTCAAGTACTGGTAACATTAGATAATAATAATAGCATGTTTTTATATAGCGCTGCTAGTTATACGTAGCGCTTTATAGAGACATTTTGCAGGCACAAGTCCCTGCCCTGTGGAGCTTACAATCTATGTTTTCTTTTTTTTGGTGCCTGAGGCACTGAGAGATAAAGTGACTTACCCAAGGTCACAAGGAGCCGACACCAGGAATTGAACCAGGCTCCCCTGCTTCCAACTCTCAGTGCCACTCAGTGTCTTTTACTCACTGAGCCACTCCCTCTCCCATGGTCACCTGAGTCTTTGCTTGACCCTGCATGTGGAGTATGGGATTTGGGCTATTTTTTTCACAAGTTGAAAATCAACCTAACTTTTTCTCTTCAAGCTTGAAAAAGATGTTGTTGAACTTCTTTGTGGAGGGCCGTGCCTTACTCTTTGGTAGTTGCTATTTACTAGTACTAGAAGTAATGAGATGTTGCTTTTCAGTAGATGGATCCATATTGAGAGAAGCATAAGACAACAGTTCAAGGCCCAGCCCCAAGCAAATGATGTTGGGAAAGGAGGGAACTTGCCACCACCAGACTACTGTAGTACCCAACAGGTAAAATACTGGATGCTAAATGTAGCTAACCCAACGGCAACTGCTTTGACTGATATAATTAGTGTAGTGTGCTGTTGTATCTGGTAGAGAGATTAGAGACAGGTCAGATGGTGGTATGAAAACAAAAAGAACGATTCCTGCGCTCCTACCAATTCGGCCAAGATAAAATGGTGGTATCACTGCCAGTACGAACTGAAAAGGGTGTTTACAAAACGTGGCACTCATAGACAGGTCAGATAATGCTACCTCATAGTTACATAGTAGATGAGGTTGAAAAAAGACATGCATCCATCAAGTTCAACCTATGCTAAATTTAGACAACAGACACTTTACCCTATATCTATACTTACTTATTGACCTCATTATCAATGCCTATGTGCTATAAAATATAAATACAATTGTGTTACAGAAACCCACCGATATGGGTGTTAACTTGAATGCAACTGATTGGTACAGTTATGTATTATATATTCTAAGAGGATTGAACTGGAGGCAGGTCAGGTGGAGGTATATCTTTAATCACCTATAGTTACTCAGCAAGTACCAACAGGTGAACTAAGGAAGGGTGTATTTGTACTTGCACGTAAACCAACTGCAACTGGTTGAGTAATAATAATAATAATAGCAATAATAATAATAAAAATGACATTATTAATTATATTTCTGTGTATATATAGATATATTCTGTATA
Organism: Ascaphus truei; assembly: GCF_040206685.1. Classification (NCBI taxonomy): domain Eukaryota; kingdom Metazoa; phylum Chordata; class Amphibia; order Anura; family Ascaphidae; genus Ascaphus; species Ascaphus truei. Next base: position 75,519,102 of record NC_134490.1, on the reverse strand, counting down.
ATGACACGTGAATGTGAATACCAATAGAGATAGTAGAGACATGTCAGATGGTGGTCTGTGGTATCACTGCGTACCCATTAAAGGAGAAATCCAAGCATGCACTTTTTGTTTTTACATAGGATTGAAGCAGCGAGTTTCTGGAGCTGAATCCCATTAATTTCAGCTATATAGATCCACGGCACAAACAGTAAATTGGCACAAACAGAACAAAATCAGTGCAATTTTCAAGGCCTGACAAATAAACCCCTCTGGATTATGTCTTCTTGTGAGTCACAATTGTAGCAGGTCTGCATGTCACATTATTACTGCAAATCCCCCACCAACTAACATGAAACACCATGAGACACAATGTGGCCCTTTGGACTCACAGATGCTTAAGCCACTTGTATGAAATGAGCAGGAGTCAGATGCAATTTGTCAAACTAAAACTCACTTGCAGGTTAAGGTCGTGTATCATACAGACAAAAAGTTGAACTATAATTTTCATCATTAAATATATTGTAAATGACATCGCAATAAGCTGGGGCCCTTCTACTTCTAACTGATTTCTGATCTGGACCCTTTGGAGAACTGGTGGAAGAGCTCTGGTCATTTAGTACTTGCACAGCTATATTTACCTTGATAAAATATCTTTGTTTAATTATATAAAGAACAGTAAACAATAGAATGTAATATGTTAGGTTATTATTTTTATTATGCTATATTATATTACCACAAACTGTTCCGGCATTTAATAGCTGCAGCACCATCCCGTCCTGCACTGTATCTTTCCTTGTGTTTGGTCTCTTTTACAACCTTAAATGGTTTTTTTTTCTTTTTCCCTTTTTGAGTCCCATTGGGTGAAAAGCACTATATAAATAAAGTTATTATTATTATATGAATCCTGATTTTTTAATCTTTAATATTTAATTTGCAGAACGTTTGTTACATTTCTGTATATCTTTTAAGACATTATTTATCTCTAAGCAAATCTTGTTATATGCAGCAACCTTTTTTAGTAGGAAGGAAAATGGAGTCACTTTATCTTGCAGATGCATTTACCAGAACACTTTCCTACTGTCTCTGTAATAATAATAATGATGATACTAATAATTTGTTCTTGTATAGTGCTGCAAGTTTTACATAAGACTTTACAGAGACATTTTGCAGACACAGTCTCTGCTCCTTTCTGGTGTCTGAGGCACAAGGAGATAAGGTGACTTGGCCAAGGTCACAAGTAGCCCACACTGGGAATTGAACCAGGTTCCCCTGTCTCGATTTTAGTGCCAGTCAGTGTCCCACTCACTGAGCCACTCCTTCTCTCAGTATGTTACACCTAGTTACCAATTAGATTGTAAGCTCTTCGGGGCAGTGACTCATTTTCATAAGTCACTTTTATGTCTGAAGCACTTCTTTCCATTATGCGTTATTTGTATTATTTGTTATTTATATGATTATCACATGTATTACTGCTGTGAAGCGCTATGTACATTAATGGTGCTATATAAATAAAGATATACATACATACATACATGCATACACAATCTATAATCATAAAGAGCGGTGACAAATATGGGTTTCTATGAAATAGTTATTAGACAATTAAATTGTTTTAACTATGTAAACATCTTAATTTAATTTAAGTAGGGGATATCTGATTGAATATATATATATATATATATATATATATATATATATATATACATACATACATACATACATACATACATACATACATACATACATACATATATATACATATACATATATGCAGGAAAAAGGAGTCCATGTGAAATGCAATAGATACCTTTACGTCACTGTTTTCTAAAATCTGTTTAAATAGATAAGCGTCAATGAAAGAAAGGTAGTTGTTCTTTATCGTAGGGCTGTATAAACTGTTTTAGTGGCGCCTGTTTACCGAAACAACTTGTAAACGTGTTAAATTGGGTGTTTGCTGGGGATGAAGCCAGCTGGCTAGACTCACTTAATGCTGTAATAGGGGTCACTTCTCACTGTTATCTGAAAATATCTTAAACATAGTGACTTTCCTTCTCTGGCAAAATGTACAATTAGCCTTTTGATCTACTTCATAAAAACATTAGGCTATTGACTTTGAAATGCACCAGGCTAGTTTTCCACAAATGTACCGTTCGACTTCATGCCAATTCCCTCATTTCCTAAATCCCTTCTTCCTTTATAAAAAAAAAATTAACATTTTCCCCAAACAGAAATCAGATAAAGCAGTTCTACGTTTTTTTTAAATTGCAATTTATTTTGCTTTTTTGTGTATGACTTTTTTTCCTTCCTGCCTTAATTCTCATATATATAGGGAAAAAGAACATACACAAAAATTATATATATAAATATTCGTACCGGCAATATACATATACACACAAATTTATATATTCAAACTTGAATTTCACTTTTTTTCATCAAAACACGAACTACATTTAATAATATCACGTTTCACCACTTATTAATTTAGAGCATTGTTTAGAAATATCCCAAGTAAATCGCATTATAAATATGTTATTGTTATGGGTTTTCCAAAACTGGTTTGATAACTTGTCCTGTCTCCTAGCCTTGAAATAAAATAATGCCCTAAATAATACAAGATAGATTATTTTATTTTGAAACAATTAAAATCTAGTACAGCAAAACAAAACAACTAACAATAAAATGGGACTATCTAATCCTAGGGGTTCTGATGCAATTACCTCCCAGGTATATCATTGAAGGCCAATCTTAATAGATGAACTTGGCGCCAGGTTAGGCAGCCTTGATATTCCTTAACTGCTGTATTCATGGATTAGTCGGATGTGACAATCACCCGAAAACAGAGATTAAAGTAACACTCAATAGACCCCATTGTTATAGACATCATCCCAAACACTGTTTCATTCCAACCCAGGTTGGGCTGCAGCTTTAAAGATGCGTGGGACACTGCGGGGAAATTAGTTGGCCCAGTTACTCTTGGAGAGGAAGGGACTGTTGAAGAAGGAAGATGGAACGGGGGGTCTTCTCTGTGGAATGGCTTGCACAGAGTAGCCAGAGGAAAGCCACCCTTCCCAATGTGGATTCACTCAACTGCAGGCGAGGACATGCTGCCGGCTTACAGTTTGGGTTACATGGGGAGTACAGCGCCTACGTTTCATCCAGGAGTAAGGAGGACTCAACGTCAGCTGCTGACTGCAGTGAGAAAGAAAACCATGGGTTTAAAAATAAGGTTAATGAAGAGAAAGTGGCACCTAATGAAAGGCAGTGGATTGTGCAGCCACAATTACAAGGTAAAAATAATATTTGTTTATATTCCTTTATTATTGATGATATTTAATACTATATATAAAAATATGCATTGGTTTTCTATAAATAAACTTGAATATATGCTTATTCATCTCTTAATGTCATGTGCAAGTAAAAAGACTTGTGAAAAAAAGTGCATTGGTATTCTATAAACTTGAATATATATATTATATATATAATATATATATATTTTTTTTTCACTTTTTTAATATATATATATATATATATATATATATATATATATATATATATATATATATTGCATTTTGTTCACAAGTCTTTTTACTTGCACATGACATTAAGAGATTAATATGTTTATGCCTCATACACATGTAGAATTTAAGAACAATATTCCAGACTGCACTGATCATATGGGCCTTTACTTTAAAACGGAGAGAGGAGACATGTTCTGCATTTAGCTGCTCTCAGCACCTAGATAATTGTAAAAATGACTGATCAGGATACCTCCCAAATTTATAGTCATGAAAAATTGATGCAATAAAGTGGACAGTCCTGTTGCACCTGTGACAGAAGATCAAATCAAAGACCATTTACCTATCAGTAGGTGCAAGAATGGAGCGTGTGTTAAAAAATGAAATCAGTTTTAATTAAATAAAAAAGATAGTGCTTGATGGTCTTAAACAAACATGGACATGTAGTAAATGGAAACTGTTTTAAAAACAATATTCAGCAGGGATGAGCAAAGTAAGTGATGGCTTGATCCTGTATTGAATTTGATCGGATCAATCAGAATTGGGTAATTAATTGGAGGCAATCCAAACATCTTACATTTTTTTAAATCGTTTATTTTTTGTTTTAATATATGTAGCCTTTGATTACCTTAATTGAATATGATATACCTAAACTGCTGATTGATCAGTTCTTTCATGGTCGATCAGCAAAATCCTGCTTCCTATAGGGTTCACTAAATGGCTGCTTTTCAGTTTCAACTCAAAAGTTCAGTTAGTGTCTCAGCAGCTACAATGTATCCTTATATTACTAAGGTCACATTATCTATTGTCTCAGTTTGCAGCTCAAACTGCTGGGAATATTAGCAACAAATTATCACAAACAGGAAAGTGTTACAAATATCTTGCACTTCTGGGGACTTGTTTAAAACCTTTTATAGAAATCAAAGAATTGTCACTATATTAAAACACACTAAAAATGGCGTAGAGTTGCATTTAAAATAATAAGGTAGTGAGTTATGTAATACTATAAAGCTGATTTATTTAAAAAAATGCTTGTAGGATATTGCTTGGATTGTTCCTTTAAACAGCTGTTTATCAGAGCAATACAAAATAAGTGATGGATTAATAGGACAGCAGCTGATATGGATTTATGTCTAATTGTAACACTGGTGTCCCATGGGTCTGAATATTGTAACATTGTAAGAAAAGTGTAGTTGCAAAAAGTTGCATTTGGTTTTTAAAAATAAGATGAATCAAACTAAAGTTCCTCCTATGGAGGAGCAGCTCAGTGAGTAACAACAACTGACTTGCACTGAGTTTAAAGCCGAGGGGACAGGTTCAATTCCTGTGTCGGCCTACATAAAACTAGCAGCACTGTACAGGAACATGCTATTATTATTATTACCTAATGAAAGGCAGGGGATTTTACAGCCATAATTACAAGGTATAAATGTTATACTTATTTATTATGTATGATATTTAATACAATATATATTATATTACATTAATTATATATTGAACGTTGAAGCTACACATGACATTAAGAGATACATGTTTATTGCATCATCCACATGTAGAATTTAAGAAGAATATCTAAAACTATACTGTGATAATATGTGCTTTTTCTGTTGAGTTTACAACACAATGTAAATGTAATTACTGAAAATGATTTTTTTGTGTAATACTAATAATAACATTTCATGTCATCACGAAATTGTAATCCATTCCTGTTTCTTAACGATCCTGAGACTGAGCCCGGATATCCTGGAGTTGGCCTTAGAAATAAGGACTGCGTTACATTTTTATGATGATGTGGGGGTCAAATTGTCCACATTGGTACATCAGAAACAAATCTGTCTAACACGGTGTAGTTGGCATCATTCATTCTGTAGCTCACTTTATTACCATTTTCATATTGCTTAAATTGCCCAACTGTAGCATACACAGAGATGAGAAATAGTTGCAACCATTCCACATTTGATGGTAGACACACCACTAGGGAAAGTATGCCAACATGTTTGAAGTTTATTGCAGCATTAGCATACACTCCAGCTCTGAGTTAAATCCACAAGAACCGTTACATTAAACACACATGCGATTTATGGTATGTCTGAATTATTTTACAGAACAGGGCAAACCTCGGGAGGTCTTGAAGGAGATCTCTGTTTGGGGACAGCGCCCGGTGAAGGATGATGATGGGAGCTCTGAAGGAGACAGCACAAGGAGCCCAGGCTCCCTATGTGACGATGAGACATCCTCCAGACCTCGTACGAAGTTTTCCAGTGAGCAGCTAGAAGAACTCGAGACGAGCTTCAATGAGCACAGATACATTGGATCCAGCGAGAAGAAGCGGCTGGCCAGGGTGCTGAAACTCTCCGAGATCCAGGTGACCACATTCTTTTGGTTCTTTACAGTTGTGCGTATGAGTTGTAAACCATTTATTTTGTACCAAATGAGCGGATACTGTTTGTTGTGGGTATTATCATCTCCCCCTTTTCCCTTATAGCTGCTTGTGGCATTTCATTGTCTTATACAAGAACAGCGAACCACACCGCTCACTAACAAACAATTGACAAAGTGATGGGAGTATGAGAATAAATGATTGTGCCAATTTGCCTGAGACTGGCAATGTGTGCAACCTATGTACTAGAGATAATTGATATAAATATAGAGGAACAGCTGACTAGAGGTCAGCAGAACATGAAAAGAAAGTACATTTAAATGGTGCATACCTGGACTATTAACTTAACATTTAATATAGTATGAAGTAATAGAGGACTACACATACTAAGTAAATAAAGTGACAATGTGTGAATATATAAAATAATGAATATATAAAATAATACAATCACAGGAGGTGTGGCTGTGTCTGATTGGAGAGATGTAATAATCCCTTTTTTTGAAGAGCTAGGTGACAAAAATAATCTACTATTCAAGAACCAAAATGTGGTATGGTAGATATATGAGCAACACCTGTTCACTAGCACTGTCAGTCAGGCAATTGTAATGTATCGCTATTTCTCTGCAAAGTTAACTGTTGGCAGCCAGATAGAGCTGCTCTGCGATTTAGACCATTTTATGCAATACATCCATTTTATGCAATACATACACTATATTACAATGATATAACCAGCACTATGACTATCTACAGTATTTACATGGGATTACAATGGTACATGTAATACATTACAGTCAGTTCACCAATTCAGTATCAGCAATAGGATCCGGCTAGTTGACTTTTGCAAGTCAAATGGAAAATTGCATGATTATGTACATTCATGGATAATTAGAAGCATTCATCCAATGGCCCCATATTTCACAAAAGCTATCATAAATTCCAGAGAGATCATTGGAGAGCTTCCCTATTAACATAACAGTCTTAATTTTATTTATAATAGTCTCAATTGTGTGTGTGTGTGTGTATGTGTGGTGTGGTGTGTGTGTGTGTGTGTGTGTGTGTGTGTGTGTGTGTGTGTGTGTGTGTGTGTGTGTGTGTGTGTGTGTGTGTGTGTGTGTGTGTGTGTGTGTGTGTGTGTTTGTGTGTGTGTGTGTGTGTGTGTGTGTGTTGCCAGCTTCCAGTGGCTTGCAATGGAGCACCTGGTAGCCATGAGAATATGAGTTATTAATATTTTCCCATGTTTTGTTATGTATGTATGTAGTATCTGTTTACATTTAAAAGGACCATGCTATGTTGTTGGGGAATTTTTACTTTTAAAATATCATAGACGATTTTGGAGATATGGGCCCAAGTCTGGGAAATTATTGGAAAGCTGCATCACATATGTAACATGAAGCCATCTTCCCCACTTCCAGTGATCATTCAAGACCCAGCTCTTTGTCCCATATCAGCATATATGGGGCTTTAAGATCTTATTGTGTCTTGTAAGGTATTATATATGACGTGGATATCAGTCCTTTTTTATGTGGATATTCTTTACAAATTTGTTCAAATCGTGTGGGTGGTGAAGCCATGCCTATTTTTAATATTATAAGTGCATCATTAAAAATGGGCTTCTTGACAAGGAGCTAAGATGGCTGGGTAGCCGTGTTGGTCCTTTCTTGCATGTAGTAACAAAGGAGGGAGAGGGAAGTGTATGTAAGAGGGATATCTGGTACCTCATATTATTTCCCACTTCCTGTCTACATACATTGTAACCACATATCCCTGTTGCATACACTGTATATTATATTGTGTTTCTGTATTCCTGACATACCTGATGAAGGACCCTGAGAGGATGGAAGCTTGTAACATTTCAACTACTTGTTGGTCCAATAAAAGGTATTGTACCACCTACTCCCTCTCACTCCTTTGTTTCTACTTACAAGGAGCTATGTCTTTTCAAATACTTGCATATTTTCATTTGAGGCTCGCATACAGAGAGGTATATCCACATGAATTATAATATTACATATTATTGATCATAACAACAACTCATGTGTTTGTTGTTAAATTATCCTAAGGAACCCTATAATAGTGCGTCTGAGAGCAGATGCATTGTAAATTTTCCAGGTATTTTGTCAAATTTTCATATGACCTGAAAATTGCAGGGAGGCCCGGGTAACCCAAGGATTCCTAGAAATCTCTGGAAAATCATTCCCTAAAACTGTGATTCTTAATGATGTGTTCATTCTATTGTCATAATTAACTAAATCACTTTTACTATCATTTCAGATTAAAACTTGGTTTCAAAATCGAAGAATGAAGTTCAAACGTCAAAGTCAAGATGCAAGGGTAGAAGCTTTCTTTTCTGGTCTATATCTACCTTATGGAGGCTACTCAGATCCCCAGAATCCAGGCTGCTCTAAACTGTCAGACTTTGCTGTTCCAATTTCTCCTCCAGCAACAGCCCTGCCATTTGCACCTATCCAGTCTGCCATGATTAGCCCAGGACTCCACACAGCACCTATTCCTGCTGCACACCTTGGCTCTTACCAATATTCTTCCATGGCTTTGCATCCCAGGCTTTCTGAGTGCAGTAGGCGAAGATTCAACCCATACTGAACTTTAAATTAAAGAGACTTTAAGGCACCCTCGGTTTGCTATATTAATTTTAAGTGTTGTTGTCATTGTATGTATTTATTTTAACTTATTTGTAATTCTAATATGTTCCTTAAACTTGTTGATTCAAATGCAAACACAATAAAACACTTATGTTCCTGCTGAACAGGTTTCTGTATGGACAGTGATTAAAACATTTAAAACACTGTGGACCTCCTTAGTAATGCCCTGGATAGAAAGGGGAACCCACACTTATTGATAAGTGTTTACATCATTTAAAGAGGCAAACACTTCTAGGATCAAAGTGAACCAAAATCCAGTGCCATGTTTAAGGGGTCTCATGGGGGATAAAAACAATGTTGGACCAAATCTGGCGCCAGTAAGCATTTGCATTATTTTTTTTTCATTATATATGGGAGGAGTTTAATTTCCTCTGGTTACTCCCTTTTGTGTGATGACACTTTGTACAGACTCCCACCTCCCCTTAAATGGGGGAGTCCCACCTCCCCTTAAATGTATTGGTTCTCTGATAAGGACAGGGTGGTACAAAGGTAAAAAAACGGTGATTGACAAACACTTCTCCATTCAGCTGATTGACTGTGACATTGCGCCTTTAACATTACTGTAGTTTATTATCATTACAATATCTTAAGGGCAGTGACACACAGAGCATGTGTAACCTTACAAAAGTAGTGACGTATTTACCAAAAACAACCACAGTTTTTAGCACATTTCCAAAGGCTTAGATATGTCTCTACAGTTAAACAATATCATTATGTTTCAATGCAATTGGTCCAACAGGTACTCATGTGGATGTCAAACTATAAGCACTTGGGCTGCACCGCTAAGGTAAGTGTAACAGAGATTTTTTTTTTTAAATAATTAATTATATAAATAATTATGTAATACTAAAAATAATGAATAACATTAAAAACATGCGAATATCACTGCGGTACAGCACATGTCAAATCTATATATCAATGTACTTTATTGAATAGATTACTCAAGTGTAATAGATCAAAGAGTGCTGAGAATAAATATATATGCAGCAAGTCAGGCTAAAACCCATAGGATAAGGATTCTAAGAAAATATAAGAGCGGTTGATACCTGTTTTGCCTTCAGAATAACTTGGAGCTTGGTGGAAAAATGATTATGAAAATATGATCCTCATATCATGGGTCTCTGCATTTTGTTCTCTTGGAGTGTCTCTCTTAAATGATTACTTCATACTCACAGATGACTCTGGGTACAAAACATCTCATTTAAGATCAATAGAAGTGAAGGATCCTTTGTTGGTTATCATGTTGTTAGAGATATATAAGATGAACAGCCGGCACCCCAATGAAGCACAATAGGGTAGGTGCATGTCCCATAATAAGTAATAAACATACGATATCAGTCACACGGGTATCAGCAAACAGCACTCAGGTTAAGATTTGTAGAATATATATTGTAGAAAAGACACAAATCACCAACGTTTCGGACCCACAAACAAGACCTTCCTCAGGGTAGCACTACCATGAGGAAGGTCCTGTTTGTGGGTCTGAAACGTTGGTGATTTGTGTCTTTTCTACAATATATATTCTACAAATCTTAACCTGAGTGCTGTCTGCTGATTCCCGTGTGAACTGTATCGTATGTATATATATATAGCATAGTTACCAGTCCGTGAACTAATAAAGGAGACGGCATACAGCAAGGGGTAGTCCAAAAAAAGATGTATTCAAAACATACTGTTAAACAGATGGCATCTGTATGTATGTTTTGAATACAGTATGTTTTGAATACATCTTTTTTTGGACTACCCCTTGCTGTATGCTGTCTCCTTTATTAGTTCACGGACTGGTAACTATGCTGTTTATCTCTATGGGACTAGCATCTGCCTATGCTTTGTATTAGTCTGCTGACTGTCTCTATTTATTATATATATATATATATATATATATATATATAATAAAAAAATAAATAGATGATACCGTTCTGTGACTAACTAAATGCTTTTATTTGTGCGAGCTTTCGAGATACATTGATCTCTTCTTCCGACGATGTTACAATGAATGAAGCAAGCAAAGGGTATACTTAAAAACAGTGTCTCTTGCAACATTTCTCTGACTGGCCATAAGATGAACAATCTGGGGGTTGCCATACTCAAAGGTAATCTTCAAACACCGAAAGAGAGACGGTTGCATGAATACAAATTTATGCAACTGTTCGGGACACTTAGCGGTGGCCTAAACAGAGATCGAAATTTTATGAGTCATTACTGACACAAGTGAACTCTCTTCCCATGAGCGCTAAAGGCCATGTCTGTACATTCTGTGCAATATGTATGCACACACAGCTGTCTCTTACACATACTAATACTCCTTGTTTTTCCATCCCTATACCAATAGGGACCACATAGTATCTACACACACTTTTAGTTATGCTACAATCTCTCACATTTCCACACCTATCCACACCATTTATATTAACTCCCACTCCACACACACCTTTTGTATAGCACTGTGTACACTGTGGGCTCTCCATTCATTTATATTCACAGATACACACACACACTCTTACATCACTAACTTTCAGGAACCATTTAACACCTCTAGCCATAAATCACATCAACACACGGGGGAGGGACAAGCACAGATAACATTCCAAGAGACACTGTTTTTAAGTATACCCTTTGCTTGCTTCATTCATTGTAACATCGCCGGAAGAAGAGATCAGTGTATCTCGAAAGCTCGCACAAATAAAAGCATTTCGTTAGCCACAGAACGGTATCGTCTGTTTATTTTTTGATTATTGAAGCTCGGCTAACACGTTACTGATACCTCTACAAAGAACTAGATTGGTCATCACTAGAGTCTAGGCGCAAAGTTCACCTTTCCTGTCTCACCCTCAAATACTTTCTGGGCAAGCTACCCAGCTACCTGAACAAGCTCCTCACCCCTACCACATGCAGTACCTATCACCTGAGATCAGACTCCAAAAGACTATTCATGGTCCCAAGACTCAACAAAGTATCCGGACGTTCCTCCTTCTCCTTCCGTGCACCCCAAAACTGGAACAACCTACCAGAGACTCTCATATCCACCACCAGCTTAAGTTCTTTTAAATCTAAGGCTGTCTCACACTTTAATCTGGTCTGTAACTGTTTCATAAGCTCATAATATATATTTTCTTTAACTGTGCATGCAATGTCTTGTATATAAATGTATACCTTGTTCATTTATGTAACTGTATTTGTAACCATGTATTATTTGTTTTACTCTGTGCCCAGGACATACTTGAAAACGAGAGGTAACTCTCAATGTATTACTTCCTGGTAAAATATTTTATAAATAAATAAATATATATAATTCTTATATAATTCTGGGGAAAAGTTGATTGCATAAGATAAACACTGAAATAGTTTACTATTACCAGAAGGTACATGCACTATCCACCCTGAAATATACTGAAATAAAGCTCTTCTGTAAAATGTGAAGGATAATTTTTGCACATTTTATTAATTCTATCACTTAGAATCCCATTCCATTTGCAATTGGCAATCATCCACTGATCATAAACCCATTTGATTAATTAAAACAAACTAGTTAATTACAGTACAATACACTGTATATTTGAAGAAAAAATATCCTACAGTATTTTGAAAGCTCGGTACACTATAATTTAATCTATGAAGAGCTCTCACATTGGTCCTTTAAAATGACTCGCCACAACACACTTTTAAATCCTGTATAATCGTAGGCACACTTGAAAGTGCTGTGGGGTATAAACACAGAACAAAAAAATAACATACAGGCATACCCCGCATTAACGTACGCAATGGGACCGGAGCATGTATGTAAAGCGAAAATGTACTTAAAGTGAAGCACTACCTTTTTCCCACTTATCGATGCATGTACTGTACTGCAATCATCCTATACGTGCATAACTGATGTAAATAAGGCATTTGTAGCAGGCTCTATAGTCTCCCCGCTTAAGCACAGCTTCGGAACAGGTAGGGAGCCGGTATTGCTGTTCAGGATGTGCTGACTGGCGCATGTGTTAGCTGCCGTTTGCCTATTGAGCGAGATGTACTTACTCGCGAGTGTACTTAAAGTGAGTGTACTTAAACCGGGGTATGCCTGTACTCATGTAAAAAAGATTTTAAAGAAACATCAATTCAAATAAATGTAAAAAAAACCTTTTTAATGATATACTGGTATGGTCTCTAAATCAAAGAGTGGCCTTCCACCGAAACTATAATTGCCAATGAATATAGGTAAAATCCCCAAACAACTAGTACACACCTTATTGTATTTATATTGGGTTTATGTTTATCATTGTCTGGATTCTATCTATTGGAATCACAAATACACTTTTGCGATTTTCTAAATCTGGTGTCATCATTCATTATGTAATATTTATTTAGGGATTAGGGATTTTCCCTATATTTATTACCAACCCTAAATCGCAAAATAATAGTATATAGTAATGGTATCAAACCACTAGATATATTCAAATATTGGGACTGAAGGAGTATTTTGGTGTTAAAGGTGTAATCCCTTGTAGTTAGCCATAAAACATACTTTTGTAAAAAAAAAAAATTCAACAGTCTTCCCTAAAAAATATCTAAGTGATGCTAATAGCAAAATAATGGTTGTTTTAATTTTTCTGGAAATTAATTGCAAGTGGAGACTCTTAGGAGCCTCTGAACAGGGAAGTGTTTGTCAATCAAAGGTTTATTTACCCTTATCCCCCCTGTCACTATTAGAGAGCCAATAAAGATAATGGGAGGGGAGGGGAGGTGGGGAGAGGGGGCTCTGGCTGTACAAGCACTTGATGATGAACACACAGTGACATCAGTAGGGTTATCAGAGGAAAACAACCCGCTCCCAAGCATTACCTCGCATTGTTAACATACCAAACTAAACAACATATTCTAAAATACTTATGTGTTAGATTTGGGTTAACAACCCCCCACATGTAACCCCTTAAACATGTCACTGGTATAAATGCACTTTGGTCATTGGTTCCAGCTCACCTTTTGACTGTAGGTTTGTCATTTTATCATGTAGAAGAGATGGGGAAGTATGCTTTCTAAGGGCTGTTCTAGAGTGGGTGCGCTTGCTGCGCCGAGCGCGCGCGTGGCAGTTATAGTTGGCTGTGGTTAGTCAGCCTTCCTATAATAGGACCAAGCGCGCGCACGGCAGTGAGCATGGAGCCGGCCGACAGGGGGGAAGATGGGGAAAATAAAGATTTTGTGCCGCTACCGCAGCTGAAAAGTATGTATATGTATGTGTGTATGTATGTATATGTGTGTGTGTGTGTATGTACAATGTTAATAAATAATTTATTCTTACCAACGTATTTATTAATTTATTTATTATAAACTTATTTATAACCCACAATCTACACACACATACACACACATACACAGATATACATGCACATACATACACACACACACACACGCACTAACACAGTACCTCACTGTCGCTCACAGCACACAAAAAGTGTGCAGCACGGGCGTTCGCACAAGCACGTGTGCGCGCACGGCCACACACTATATTACGGGCCTAACTTACTGATAAGTGAAAAGGAACTTTGGCAACATTATAAACCTCAAGTAGCTCCATTCAGCATGAATATGAGTACCAACAGTGGTATGCTTTTTTGAAACTTTGACACTAAAATATGTTTATACGCCAGTAGTTTTCAACACTTGTTACATTGTGCAACCCCTGCTAGAAAATACTTGTCCTGCAAACTCATAATTAATACACTAGACCAGTGGTTTTCAACCTTCTTTTGGTTATGGAACCCTAGAATTCGATTTAAAAATTCTGGGGAACCCCAACATTCCCCCCTGTCTCTCCCCCTCCTGGCACTCCCCCCCCCCCCCTCCCCACTACGCTCTCTCTCCTCCCCCCTATGATCCCTCTCCCCCTTGCACTCACACACCCATTTACACCCACACACCCACTTAAACCCACTCTCACTTACACTCCCACACTTACCTACAGACACTCTCCCACTTACACAGACTCTCCCACTTACCCACACAAACACACACACACTCCCACTTACACACACACACACACACACACACACACACTCTCACACTTACACATACACACTCTCCCACTTACCCATACACACACTCTTCCCCTACCCCCACACACACACACTCTCCCACTTACCCACACAAACACACACACTCTCCCACTTACACACACACTCTCCCACTTACCCACACACACACTCTTTCCCTACCCACACACACACACACACTCTCTCACTTACCCACACAAACACACACACTCTCCCACTTACACACACACTCCCACTTACACACACACACACTCTCCCACTTACCCATACACACAATCTTCCCCTACCCCCACACACACACACTCTCCCACTTACCCACACTCTCCCACTTACGCACACAAACACACGCACTCTCCCACTTACACACACACACTCCCACTTACACACTCTCCCACTTACCCACACACACACACTGCAGGGGTCCGCTGGCTGGTTGGGCCTGGCCGGTGCTGCAGATTCCCCCTGACCTCTGACAAGGCCCTGCTGTCGGTCGCAGCAAATAAAAAAACAAGTCTTTTTCTTCATTTTTCTGTTTGTAATCCATACCGTCACTCTCGGTAACGGGGCCTGTATCTCATGAAGTAGGGGGTCCCCGAGGCTGAAACCAATGCGGTTCAGCTCAGGAGACCCCCTGCTCATGTACATTATTATTAAAATGAATATTTTTACTGCACGGTCGCCTGTAACAGCCGTGCATGGAGATGCAGAATATCCATGCAAATGTTACAGGGGGCTTTTTTTTCCTATCAGCCATCGCACTTGAACTTTAAGCACGATAGCAAGGGGGGGAAAAGCACTCACGATCGGGCAGATTTGAGCTCGGCTGATACAGAATGCGCTGAAGTCCTTAGTGAATCACGCCTCTGGCTTCAATTTTTAGCGGACGTGAAAACTTTTTTTCACGCCGGCGCAAAAGCTCACTGCATAGGGGGCCTAATGTATTTGTAACCATGTATTATTTGTCATCATAACTCTGTGCCCAGGACATACTTGAAAACGAGAGGTAACTCTCAATGTATTACTTCCTGGTAAAACATTTTATAAAAATAGTAAATAAAATAAATAAGCAATGAACGAACCCTGTGTGTGTGTGTATATATATAATATATATATATTTGCAGAACAAAAGATTCCTGATTTAGAGCCTGTTTTATAATGCAGATTGAAAAATCAAAATGCCTTCAACCACACACGTTGGCTTCTTCAGAGGTGCAGTCACCCTGAAAGAGACCACCCTATCTGCTTAAATATACAAATACAATTGATCAACAAAATAGATATCACTTGGAGGTATGCTGTAGGCCAGGGGTGCGCAAACTAGGGGTGGCACAAGAGGGTGGGGCGCGGTGCTTACAGAGGTCCTGCACTCTTCCCCAAAGCATTAAAATTAAATGCCGGGTATCGCGCACAAGGCCTCTACGTTCTATTACCTTGTGTCCGTTGGCTTGGGGCAATGTGTCACCATGGCAAAGATGCTGCGGGTTCATGTGATGTCGTGCTGCCATGGAAACGTGATGTCACATGACCTCACTGAGTCATTTGATGTTGGAGACAAGGTAAGGGGGGGGGGCGCGAGAAGGAGGGCACAGAGGAACACGTTTGTGTACCCCTGCTGTGGACAGTGTGCCCTGCAACCCATCAGCTGGTTTAGCTCACACCATACCATTCATAAGGTGCCTTAGGCTGAAATTATACTGTGTGCTTGAGCCCGTGCGTGGCGGCTTGAGTGCGTGCGCGCATGGTGCGGCGCACGACCGACGCTCAAGTGATCTCTGCACATACTGATTGTGACAGGTGATGGGGGTGTGGCAGAGGCGTGGCTATTACATTACAGAGCGGGTTCGCCGTGATTGGCTAAACCGCTGATGTGACGCAGCTGTCGCTTGAAAATACACTTTTTTGTCTTTTCAAAATGCGACCGTGCCATTGTGCTTCGTTGTGTGTGTGCGCGCACTAGGGGCGGCCTCTAAGGATCCTGCATTTTGTACTTGGCGCAAGCGCCCTCGCACAGTATGATCTCAGCATTAGGCTAGAGTCCCCGTGGAGGCTTCTGCATGCGTGCCGTGTGCACAGCGCTGGACCGCGATCTGCGGTCTGTAGGCAGAGTTCTCATGCGCGGGGGGCATGGCCAAAACGGGGCGGTGTGTGCAGCCATGATGGGGGGCGGGGCCATGAAACAAAAGGTTTTTCATAAATACATTTTAAAAAACACCTTCTTTGGTGGCCTAAACACATTTATCTAACACAGAACGACATCAACTGTTGTAAACTACATTCAATAAAATTCATTACTCAGATGCAAAAGTATCATAAAAATCACATTTTTTCCCTCAACTTTTTTTTTTAAAAAGATGGGCTCCCATTGGTTAGCACTAGCTGGTATATGATTGGTTGATGCAATCCAGTCTCTGATTGGCTCCCTGGCGGACCATGTGATGCATCGCTGCACAGGAACAATCCAGTTGTACACCTGCTGGCTGACACATCACAGAACGAATGGGGCCAGGAAGCGAGGAGTCACCGGGGCCTGTTAAAGAGGAGGTGAGGGGCTGGTGAGAGGCGCGCCCGCCGCCACGCACGCCGCCACCATCTGTAGTAGGGACCTAGCCTTAGACTTGTCAACCCAATAACACTTTGTGTACTGTGGGAAACAAGTGAATTGCTGCAGTTTGTAGAATTGTATTTATTGTAAAATAAAGTATTTCCAGTACGAGTCTGGCACAGTGAATCCTTTTTGGCCCTGTTCTGTTCATAGCCATTTTTGTGCATATCTGTCATGTAGCACCAAAATGAGTGCATAAACCTATAGTAGCTTCCTTTAAAAGCTGACCACTTCCACGTTGACCGTTCCATATACAACATGTGACTGCTAATAAAATTAGAAAACTCTCTATCTCATCTGGAATTTTTAGCACTTTGCGTTGATCTGGTCACTGCTGGTTCCTGAAATAGGCTCTTGCCTGTGAAGGTGGAGGAGCGGGTACAAGGTTATTGGGGGGGGGGGTATTTATGATGCAGAGGGGGAAGGGGAAATCTTATGCAGGGCAGGCAGTGTATAGTTGTTTGAGGGGAAGAGGAAATGGGCCTGTGTGAGGGATGGGGAATTATGTTATACAGTTGGGAAAACATTTTTTATTAAAACAATTAATAAACTCCTCAGGCCAGGGTACCTAACTTTTAATACCCTGGCGGGTATAGGCAGGTAGTGCCCTGTCTAGGGAGGATTATTTCTTAAATATGTTTCCCTATTCTCTAGGTTTGCTTAATTCAATATTATCACTTTTTATGTTCATCTATTTGATTTATGATGTCTTAATAACTACTATACTAACAGACAACAGCTCACATCTACTTTTGAGGACTGAAATAGTCTCATCACCAAAAGACAGGTATATTCACCGAGTTGTGGGGAGGGGTATTCAAAGTATGTACTGTTGTTTATAAATATTTTTAATTGCAAACAACATCCACAGTGAAATGAGATTTGTATGTGAAATGCTTAGATTGTAAGCTCTGTGGGGCAGGGATTTCCTTTCCTATTGTCTGATCTTGTTTGTTGCACTTATTGTGTTATAATTCCATGTACTATATTGTCTCTTTTGTAAAACACCGAGTACACTGTCTGTGCTATATAAATAAAAATAATCAGAGACAAAAAGGAGGGGGGGGGCTCAATTTATATTTAGAAGAAAGGGGACACACCAGTCTCTATCAAAAAATGTTTGTATTTAAATATACATACACAGAAAAATTCACAATTGCAATTATTAGCAAGTCAAGAAATCTGAAAACTTACATAGCTGACACATCCAAAGAGAGTCAATGTTTAGGGCTATGGCCCTTTGTCAAGTCTTATGTAAGTCAGCTGTGTACGTTGTTTCAGATTTCTTGACTTGCTAATAATTGCAAGTGTCACTTTTTCTGTGTATGTATATTTAAATACAAATATTTTTTGATACAGACTGGTGTCCTCCCTTTCTTGTAAATAGGTAGGCGAGTGTATCCTGGATTATTTGAAGGAGATTTCCATAGGGGGAGTTGAGACTAAACCAGTCCTGATGCAGTCCGAATTTTCACTGACATTGTGCATACATATAATATGTAAAATATGAGAATATAAAAAAACATACCTGTGGGATTTTCTTTATACCGAGAGACTAGTTAAGGTACCCTGGCAAATGATAGGGTGGAGGAGGTGCTAATGGCTAGGTATATAGTGATGAACTCAACAAGAAACAGAAACCCGAATTGCAGCACTCAACCTCCCTTCTGAATGACTGGTGGTAGTATTAATAATAATAATCTTTAATATAACAAAAGTCTTAAGGGCATTAAAAAATAACATACATAAGACTCACATGGGATACAAAAAGGAGTGACACAATCCTATTTGGATAATTTGGACATATAATTTTTTGTTATATTAAAGATTATTATTAATATAATACTACCACCAATCATTCAGAAGGGAGGTTGAGTGCTGCAATTTGGGTTTCTCTTTGCCTGGTTTTTTATACCAGCAGGTGAGTGCGCTTATTTGCTTTTGTTCATAATATAAATAAAGATATACATACATATTTTTGGCAGAAGAAAAGTAAATACATTTGAGCTTATGTTGAGCATTGTTGACATAATACAGGTAAAACCAAAGTGAATAACTATGTACTAATATGTATATAGTTAAGTTATGGTGGGTGGGTTATGTGGCTAGTTATGTGGGTGGGTTTACTGGCTATCCATCTTAACCCTGACTGTGCTCAAAGCTGTTACCATGCAGCAAGCTTAAGCCTATAGGGAACCATGTAAATGGTTTTGAAGCAAAAGGTGGCACTGTATGCTCTTTTGCATGTCATTTCCCAGAATCCCTTGCTGCAGTGGAAGCGCTGTGTTTTGGATGATAATGGTGAAAGGTAGGGTTGCAGACCTGTCTAAAACATGCAAATGAGCATACAGTAATATTTCCATTTCAGATATATATTTATATTTATATGGACTTGTGATTGTGGCCAGGTATAAATTATGAACCCTTCATGTGGTTAAGGATCTGAAAATCCATTGCTTCTCAATGAATTGCTGGTAACTCTTGCATGTAAGCAGTTAAAAGATTTTGCACAAAAAAAATACCAATTTTAAATATTTAATATTAAAGAAATGAATCACTTATTTAATAATTATATATAAATCATTTATTTACATGTAAAAAATATATAAATTTATGGCATATAATTTAAACAGCAGGACCCTAGTAACTCATAAAGCATCAGCATGAGATGTGGGGACATAAACATAAAACAAACAAGGTAGAGAAACAGTTATATATGCTGAGTGCTAAGGAGAGGGTGGAATTGTTCAAAAGGGGCATTATTCATAATTTGGTGGGTCGGGTGCTGTGGTAGGAAGCTTGGGTAAACAAGATATGGAAGATCTGGTGTCTGATATGGATAACAATTGGTTTGGTAAAAGGGCAAAGCATTGTTATACTGCAATGCAATCCTATGGTTGTAAGAGAGAAAGTGGGAGTACGGGGCAGGAGAGAGCAGACTGTGCTGCTGGTCTTGTATCTGCCTCTTGAGCTTCATTCTGCGATTCTGAAACCAGGTTTTAATCTGTACACAAACAAAGCACAAAGCAAATATTTAGACATTGAAGCAACCTCTGTCATTTTGTGCCTGTGTATAGTTAATGCATCCAGTACATTAGATAAAAAAAAACATGGCATTTCTAATATGACAATAAATGTTTTATAACTACAATATGGTTTAAAATACAATTTCCTGTTATGAATTGATCTACCATTATGATATTTATATCATTATCAAAATGTGTGTGTTTTTAAGGGGAATATATTTGAAATGATGCAAAGGAGAAGCCAAAATGCACCACGGTTCCTTTCTACACATATTTGAAATGATGTTTGCAAGAGCTTCACGGAAATGTGTGTGGTAAATCTAAATGCAGCTAATATAATACAAAATAACGTTGGCAAGTGTGGATTATGCCTGTTTGATATATCATTCGAGGTGGAAAAGATCAGTTACCTGTATCTCAGAGAGTTCCAGGGACATTGCCAGCTTCTTCCTTTCGGAGGCCCCCAGGTATTTCTGCTTCTTGAAGGTTTTTTCCAGCTTGTAAATCTGCTGGGAAGTGAATGCAGTCCTTATTCTGCGCTGCAAGTCACATTTGGGGGTTATTTCTCCATTCTCAGCAGTATCTTCTTCCTGGTGACTTCTTGGGCTGCTGTGAGCACTGCTGGTCTCACTCTCGTCTTCAGAGCAAGTGGGGGACGATTCGTCTGCACTTCCCCAGCCTCTCACTGGAGCTGCACACACAATATGTATGGGAAAGCAAATCATTAGCAACACAGGCACATGTTTCAGCCAGCAGGTTTGGCAACAGCTTTGGAGGTGAAGCTAATCTTCAACAAGTATTGGTGTGTGTGTGTTCCACATGCAAACACACACATAAGTGTACTACAAACAGACTAATTTAATTTAATTTAGTGAAACTAAAAAAATCATATAGGTAATGTGCTGGCGAAGTTTTGTGTCAAAAATATCAAATTGAATTAAGCTCTGATCCAGTTGCCTAACAGTATCACAGTGTCTTTACGGTAAGTAAGTTTACTCATATAACATCTACCATATCTCTTCTTTAAATGATACTTTCTATCCAGATTTATGTTATAGATATGCGGAATTAAGGCAATCTTGTCACGAACGTCGCCGATATAATTCTACATAGCTATGGATACATAACAAATGTCTGCCACCTTTGCAAGGATCTGTGTTGAAGCTACATTCCCATATATAACGTGCATGCTTACCAGGTTTAGACGCGGTGTAGCATTGTAGCTGGCTATCTGGTTTCACTGAAGAGCAATTGAAGCTGGAGCCGTCTTCTTCTGCTGGCTCTCTTTCTTTCTCTCTCCTCAGCGTGGACACCGTGGGCCTCTCACAGTACCAGGAAGGGGGTTGTGGTGGAGGCACACAAGGGATGTGAGGTCTAGATGACATGCCCTGGTTGGGATCTTTTACATAGGGTTCGTCATTTTTACTCCTTGCTAGGAAATCAACAGAAAAGCTTGAGTTGACCATGCTGGAGGGCTGCTGGAGGACAGGCTGTGCTGCAGTGATCTCCAGCTCTGTGTATACAGAAATGGTGGTAGAAGCGGAGACACTGTTTTTATAGCTTGTTGAATTTGCAAGTGTGAACCAGATCAAAGTGCAACGCAAAAGAAATAGATAATAGCTATCAGAGAGGACTAATTAACTTAACCATTCCAAGTTCTCACTTCCGACAAATGTCTAAGGCTCTGGCTCCAGTGAGTCTGCAGGGTTTGTGGTGTCACCTTGTGATGTTAACTTTGGGTTTCAGTGTGAGCCTATGGCAATGCCCTACAGTGAATCCCATAAGTAGACAATACAGAAATGAAGAATACATGATAATCTCAACATCGCAGAGATAATGCTGTTTTGTCAAATATGCGTTCATATTGTTAATGAGTACACTGATAAGCTTTTAAACAGTTTTTTTAACCCTATTTAAATGTCGTTCCAAGGAGAAGGACTTCGTGTTGGCTTCTTCATGGGACATCTACAAAAAAAGTATTCTCCAATTTAAAGCGAAGGCAAAGAGCCACGTGACAAACCTCTAATAATGACAATGATTTATGGAAAAGTCTGCAACACTGTCTCTAACCCATTTATATAACTCTCTCTCTCTCTGTCATCATCATCATTCTCTCTCTCTCTCTCTCTCTCTCTCTCTCTCTCTCTCTCTCTCTCTCTCTCGTTTACATCAATGGGTTTGCCTAGGAAGTTCACAAGTAGACTTTTTGTAAATCATGGTTATTATGTATAATTTGATATGCATTTTATATATATATTTATATATATACACACACACTGAGTTAAGTTATGGTGAGTGAAAAAGTGACAAAAACCCTCCACAGGAAAGTATATAGCAAATGAGCACATATTTCCATTTGCTATATATATGTATTTGCTATATATATAATCTGTGTGTAATGCATTTATCAGTACATTGTTTACTGCCTATTACATAAATGCATATTCTGCTTTGATGAAGACAACATTAAAATCAACATTTCTATCAGCCTGGTAGCTCATTTGAATGACCGAATAATATGTCTATAAAACATTTGGTAATATTATGTCATATTCCTGAATTAAGTATTAAGATACTATTGAAAACTAGAGGGGCACATTCTATCTCAAGTATACCCGCTATGGGTGGGTATATAGCATCTGCAGTATGTACAGTAGGACTGTTTAATTTAATGAGGGAGTCTCAGCTTGAATTTGGCGCCGGTAGCAATCTGCCCATGGGAAGGGAAATTCACCCAGCCCAAGGAACTGCATGGATCAAAGTATCACCAGCACAGAGAAGTCACACATCATCAACTCCCAGCTCCCACAATGTACAGATAACACACCCCTCCCAAGCATTTCATTTGTTAAGGAACTTCCCAGAGAAGCCCGAGCTGCTTTAAATCAGTTATTTAATTTAAGGTATCATTATGTGATGCATAGTCATTCATTCCTCTGGCTTTCCATTGAATCGGAACAGTGGACTGTTCGTGTTATTTAAACGACCATCAAATATTTTTGGTTCAGCTCAAAGCTCTTTCCTGTTAGCATTGATATCACCAATAGTGTATGATGGGTGCACCAGAGCAAAAGGACATCAAACCACATAGCATTCCCCTGATAACCAGCAGTGTATCTGTTACCTGAAGGCATCTTATTGATGCTATGGGGCCTATGCAGCAATTTGCGATATGTGTGTGTCGGCAGCGCGCTTACATCTCCTGTGTTTGCCGGGAATTTGCCGCTAAATGCAGTAAATGGCGATTGTGAGGGAAATTGGTGAGTTGCACATGTTGCGAGTATAAGGCGCAGCGCTCCGCGTTCCTGCAGTCAGTGGCGGGTGACTGCATGTATCCGTATTTCACTTTAATGTCGCGTCAACCTCTGCACATAAATAAAAAAAACCTCCTTCTTGCTTAAAGCTTTCAGTTACTCACGGTACTGACTGTCTTGCGGTTACTGACATTAGCAAACCTTTTACTGCGCTGTCCCTAATTAGATACTTTTAGAAACATACCTGGTGCAGTGCTACAGTTGTGTCTTCTGTTCTTTGACACGTGAAGAGGTGATACATGTGTGCATGTGACTTGTGACATTTCATGTACATTTGTGTCTGTGTGTTGGACTATGTTGCAAAGCTTACATGTCAGTGAGTTGCTGTGTGTACTGTAACCCGTGCATGCAGCAAGAGGCAAGATACGTCATGCATCTGTATTGAAGGAGAATTTGGCGGCAACTTTTGAACATGAAAAAATCACCTCATGATAGTTTGACCTTACATTCTGTTACTCACAGCAGTGTGTTTCTTGCTGCTAGTGACATTAGCAAGGCTTTCACAGCGCTGTCCCGCAATAGATAGTTTTAGGAACATACCTGCTTCTTGTCATTCACAAGACAGACACCTTTGGCTAACATTAATAATGTATTTTATTATAAACAACACATGTAACAGGTTCTGAATGACATGTAACACAATTGAAGCTGCGCTGCCAGCAGCAACAGTACAATGACACAACAATGTCACTAGCAGCTGTAATTTTCGGCTCTCGCCTGCTTGTTGGTGCCTTCTTGTATTGCCGCAGCTTTTTGGCGCTTTTCTCGCAAGGAGTTTCTCCCGCGCACCCCCGAGATCTTACTCGGCATCTACTGAATTCTGCGTGCTGCTTAATATGGCGAAATAGCCATTCTCGCCACCCCGCCGGCGCTTGAAATCCGGCAACAATTGCATATGCCGTTTTTCAGTTAACTCGCACACATACCGCCATCAACTGCATACTACGGGCCTTATGCAGAGAGCATAGAATTTTAAAATTGGCGAATTTCATAAAAAGTAGCTTTTTTGGAGAGTTTTATTCTCCATATGCAGAAAAGTGCGAATTCTGCTATGTTTAACATGGATGCGTGTGGCGAGTTTAAATTGGCGAGATGCGCGCTTCAGAAACGTGTAAAAACAAATTTGCGCCTTTTTTTCCCCTTTACTATAGGCGGCGAGCGCCATCTTGCCATCTTTTCCTGGCGCGGCAAAAATGCGAGAATCGCGCTATTTTTTGGCGCGAACAGCCGCTACATGCCGTTCGCACCTCTCTGCATTCGGAGAGTTTTAAAAATGGCGAGATGGAGGTTCTCGCCAGCCGCGAGGCGAGTTTTAGACATAGGAAAAAAAATTGGCGCGTTTTTCGTAACTCGCCATTTTCTGCCGTTTTCTGCGCGAAATTGAACAAAAAATGGCGAGTTTTGAAATAACGATGCTCTCTGCATGAGGCCCTATATGTCTATTTTAGGACACGACAGTTTATAGCCTTTGAGGATACATTGTATGTAGATAATAAACATCTAATGTTTTTATTGATGTTGGTAGTAGTTGATTCCATGGCATTTAGTTGATATGGGGAATCATACTTTAGAATGTATTTATATGTACTATACACATGTTATGTTATGGTGGGTGAAAAGAAAACTCCACCGTATAACATATAGCAAATAAAAAGATCACTTGCGAGCACATTCACCTGTCTAAGACAGGTGAATGTGCTCACAAGTGATCTTTATTTTTATATATATACTAGCTGAGAGACCCGGCATTGCCCGTGAGTTAAATTTCCCGCTCCCTTCTCTCCCCCTATTTCTGTGCTCCCCCTCTTTCTCCGTTCTCCCCCACCCCAGAGGGGAGGGACAGTGGACAGGAGGGGGGGCAGTGGACAGGAGGGGGGGCACTGGACAGGAGGGGGGGGCAGTGGACAGGAGTGGGGGTGGACAGTGGACAGGAGGGGGGTGGACAGTGGACAGGAGGGGGGCGACAGTGTCACACACACACAGTGTCACACACACTGTCACACACACACACTGTCACACACACACACTGACACACACACACGTTTCAGTCCCATGCGGCGCTCAGCGGCGCCCTTCTCTGGCACAGGCCCCGCCCCCCGCAGTTCCGTGCGGCGCCTTTCTCGGGCACAGTTCCGTGCGGCGCCTTTCTCGGGCTCAGGCCCCGCCCCCGCAGTTCCATGCGGCGCCTTTCTTGGGTGCAGGCCCCGCCCCCCACAGTTCCGTGTGGCGCCTTTCTCGGGTGCAGGCCCCACCCCCCCTCCCGCAGTTCCGTGCGGTGCCGCACCCTACGGGTGAAGGGGGTGGTGTGGTACGGGTGAGGGGGGGTCGGCTGCCCCCTCCCGGCCGTCCGTTTCGCCGCTTGGTCCCGGCCGGTTGCGGCAGGAGGCACCGGGGTGAGGGAGGGGAGGCGGGAGGTGGTGTGTGTGGTGCTGTGTGGAGGGGAGGCTGGAGGCGCACGGGTGTGAGGCGGCGGTTTGGGCAGGAGGGGGTGTGTGTGTGGTGGTGTGTGTGTGTGGCAGTTGGGTGAGGCGGCAGTTGGGTGACATCATAGAGCCACCAATCTGATTGGCCAGAGGCTGGACCAATCAGATTCACCACGTCGTTTCAACCCAATCTGATTGGCCAGATGTTGTTTCAACCCCACAACTTTCGAATTTATATATTAAGATATATATATATATATACAATACCGTTTTAAGACGAATATCAGAGGCAGCACTCCAGGTAAGTGGTCAAAAGAAATTTGTATTAAAAAGACATCTTATCCAACGTTTCGGTCCTTCGTGCGGGACCTTTCTCAAGGTGATGTGAGAAAGGTCCCGCACGAGGACCGAAACGTTGGATAAGATGTCTTTTTAATACAAATTTCTTTTGACCACTTACCTGGAGTGCTGCCTCTGATATTCATCTTCAAACGGTATCGTATTGCCTATTTTATACCATACAGGATTTGCACCCACATTGTTTCAACCAGACGAGTGCCTATTGTTCTGCACCATCTATAATATATATATATATATATATATATATATATATATATATATATATATATATATACAGTGTTCGACAAACCTATACATTTGCACGCCCCGGGCGAGTGGATTTAACATCGTGGCGAGCTCCTATTGGCCCAAGCAGCACACGTGTGGTACTAGGTGGCGAGTAGATTTTTTTGTTCGGCGAGTAGATTTTTTGGTGATTTGTCAACCACTGTATATATATATATATATATATATATATATATATATATATATATATATATATATATATATATATATATATATATATATATAAAAATAGGCAGATGGCACATACGTAATGCAAAAATAGGTGCTTGTCCCATACAGGAAGTATGCATAAATAGACTCCTTACCAGGTAGATCCAGAATCCCAGGGCCACAAAGCAAGGAAGAGACAGCACACTCAGGAATATCAAAAGACGTGTATTAGAAGAAAAAACTGGCACAATCACCGACGTTTCGGTGCTAGACACAGGACCTTTCTCAAGGGAGCACTCAAAGGTAAGTGAAAAAAAAACTGTATTCAGAAGTAAACACAGCACAAACATGGTCTTGTGTCTGCTCCTGCTGGGGTGGATTGTTTTGATATATATATATATATATATATATATATATATATGTATATATATGTGTGTGTATATATATATATATATATATATATCAAAACAATCCACAATCCTATATATATATATATATATATATATATATATATATATATATATATATATATATATATATATATATATATATAGTGCTGTGTGCTGGGTGATAATGGTGAAAGGCGGGGTTGCAGACCTGCCTAAGACATGCAGATTAGCATACAGTTGTATTTACATATATATATATATATATATATATATATATATATATATATATATATATATATATATATATATATATAAAATAAAATGGCAGATTGCCCAATAAAAGTGTTTTTATTTGACATTATTCATGCAAGCCTATGGGATGCAATACTGGTGCTAGAAATGTAATTTTATTATAACCCTATTGATTTTTTCCTTGGTTTATTTTTGCAGTTCTTCAGCGCCACTTTAGTCACTTATATTAATATCCCCTTTAATATAAAAGCTTTGCTGCTGGTCCATGTTTGTGCAATTTAATATAGTGCGCCACAAAATATTCATCAATAGGCCAAAGGAAAGTTTGAGAAGAGTAAGTGGGTTTTCATGGGAAGGCGGTTTTGACCGTGTAGTTATTGATGGTGTCCAATGACCATGTTCACAGTAAAGATGTGTGAAACTGCGCCAAATGCATTCACAACATTTTAAGCTTTTAACCCCCAAAATACAAAATTGCTAAATGTTTCACTAAACCTCAGATTGCCAGACAGCGAGCGAAACATGGTGCACATGCCCTATTTATAGTCACAGCATTAAGAGAATAAAGTCATTTTAGAGAACTTTGCAAATTAGCATATTTAAATGAAATTACAATGCACATTGATTTAATGCTGGTGAATCCGCTGAAAACCCCTGACCGAGTCTTTCGCTACTTAAAAAGGGCACATTTTGCATGGTTTGAGGTCTTTCTTGTTCACATCTGCATCTTCTGGTTGAAGTAGATACAGTATAGACAGTTGGAAATATACATTCATGATCCGCATTACTTAATATGTTACTGAGAGGCACCCCGCCATGGGACTAGAGATGGGTGAGTCCGTCCAAAGCTGTTTTCCACATTTTCGATGATTTTACCCCCAAAAGCCATTTTGAGGTGTAAAATCCACAAATGGATGTGCGCGGTTTCAATCTATATGGATTCATTAAAAAGTACCATTGGATACAACCCCTGGAGGGATTTGTAGAATCCAATCTGTGGAATCAGCGATCCTTTGGGGGATTCTTAAGAATCCGTCCACGGGTTGTGGAATCCGTGCATTATAGTGGGGAGTATATTGGTAATAATAATAAAAAAAGAGGGGGGTGGGGTGCCGAGCACGTGTGTTCTAAGTGAAACGTCTTTGCGTTTTGTCACTGAAATTGTGTAGACTAAATAAGAGAAAGGAACCCAATGTGGGCACTCTGCCAAAGGTGGCACTCTGCCCACATTGGGTTCCTTTCTCTTGTTTAGCCTCTATATATCCCTACCCAAGGAGAACCCCCACCATGATATACTCTACGGCTGATGCAGGGGTACGTATCCTAGTTTATCTTCTCACTGAAATTGTATTTTGATTTTTATGATTTTGATTGAATGAAAGACTTTTGAGAGTATAATTTGTATTTTATTTTTTTCAGCAGAAATTTCCATAGTATCAGTTGGAATACATGATACAATTGATTTATGGTAACTTAAGTAAGATACATATATTTTCGATTGTAAAGTATCTAAATGCGTTACTCTCAAAAGTCTTTCATTCAATCAAAATCATAAAAATCCAAATACAATTTCAGTGACAAAACGCAAAGAAGTTTGACTTAGAACACGCATGCTCGGTACACACACCCTCTTTTTTTTTTTTATAATCATTACATTCTGGCAATGGAGGACACCTTACAGCCTATTCACTTAAACTGAAAGATGTTTTATGGAATTGCACCACTTAGTAAATATGGTCCATAATGTTGTTTTCCAAAAGTGATCTATTTGTCTCATATTCATTGGGATTCACACATTAAATGCATTTTAAAGGCTTCGGACATTTTTCAAGTAAATATACCAAGATATAACATTCTGGAAGTATGAAATGCTATTCATGTTCTAACCAACAGTCATATTCCATGCATTTTCTTCTATCATTCCTGATGGCAAGGTTACAAGTAATGAAAACAAAATTCGTTTTTCGATTCTTCACACTACACAAGAATGAGACTGAACATGGTTTGCATAACTGCTCAGTTCTCCTGAAATAGGCTATAATCACTGTACTAATTGTGCATTAATACATTCTTTACTTGCATTTTTGCTATACAAACATATTTTACTGATGGTATTAAGGTGCAATGTCACTTAGGAAGAAGAAATACATATTTCCTTTAATCATCAAAGGAGCAGTCTCCCATTATAATGGCAAATCAACCAATTTTTTTAAACCAAATTATCAATGTATTTGGCTTAGTTAGAATGTTTCAATCACCTTAAAGTGAAATGTCCACGTAATACACTGTATTTGTATATGCAGCTTTATACAAACAGTCACAAACTAAATTAGATTAAAGTACCCCAGAACATGTGGTTATTATGGAGCCATAAAAAGCATAACATAATGAAATACTACAAATATAATTTTTACTTTTATGTCGAAGCGCTTATTGCCATTAAGTGTTATATTATTAGAACTGAGTTCCCTGTGAGCAGAGGGTTAGAAAAAATGTAATAAATGTCATGTATAGGCTGCTATATGTATTACTGCTGTGAAGCGCTATGTATATGGATGGTGCTATATAAATAAATGCACATACATTCATACAACGAATCCTTATACTTATCTGATTAAAAAATGTAGTGTCAATCACCTACATTTAATCTACTAAACAAACTAGTTCACTTTGGTCCTTGGGTGGTTGCACCTTTAGGTGGGACAAGGTTAGATTTGATGTCTTTCTATTGAATCATTGCATTGTCTACTTCTTGGTCACGGTCGCCCCATTTAACATAAAAAGTAGCTACAAACTAGAACATACAATTTAATGTGGATGCCTGGAGCACAGTGAAATCAGGATAATGTATCAAAGACATTGCAATGGTATTCCAGTGGGACTCCCCCTCTTCAAGGCTGGCATTCTAGACATGAAGCTTTCACTTTAACATAACATGTTCTAATACAAACCAATACTGAGTATAGATAAACTCTTCCATCTTTCTAATAGTTATTATGATGACAGAATGGAGACTACAAACGTTTGAGAACAGGAAGCTGGTATTCACGCTTTGCAACCCCCTATGTATTACTTTGGCAAAGGACTGTCCTGCTCATAATCATGCTATTTATGAGTTGTGCAAGGTATCGCATAAGTTATGAGTTAGGCACGTTTTGGAAATAATTTGTTTTGAAGCCTAGTTCAAGTTATTTTTAATCTAAGCAGAAGATATGTTACAGAGAACCTCACATAATGTCACATTTGACATTACATGCTCAGTGGAAGTGTGTAGTTCTGCTTTCTTCGTTATACCGAGCTTCATATGATAAACCTATGCTTGCATCAGCATTTCTTCATATATAATGAAGCAACTGTTCTTTGGATACTGGAAAATACATGATACGAGTCAGTTATATTGTATGTTTGCCAGGATTTGTCACTGTACATATTGTTAGCAAAGTTGATTTTGAAATGTGATCTATACTTCAAACATTGAGTACTTCATTAAAGAAATTCGATTTTCTCCATAATGAGATACTTGGATTGGATATTGTGTCTTTTAAAACTATCAGTTGAGTTAGGGTGTCCAGCTAACCGGTGCCTGTATCAGGCTACTGGGAGACTAGGAAGGCGTCAGGAGTCTTGCAACACTTCCAATAACTCTTATGAGTTTGGAAAACAGCCGCCACGATCAAAGGGGTTTCTAATGGGAAACTCTCACCTCATCCTGTTTGGACTTTCATTGTCCCTCAGACTTGTGAGACAATAAGCCCTAGCAGCTAACTGGTTCATTTAGGGCAGCACCTAATTATCTTGGCCGAATAAGAGACTCGTTTAAATATGACTGATAAGGAAATTGATCACTGTTTGTAACCCTGACTGACTGTCCGCCCTCCTTGAAATGCTAACAAGTTTATTCAGTAGGCCTTTTGATGTACTCTTAAATGATAATAGATAGTCAATTAGGCATCAATAGGATTAATTGTTTAAGAATAAATACTTTTTTTGTTTGAAGTATGTGAGTCCAATAACTCACCCATCAGCTCTGTGTCTATTGGTCAGTGAAGCAGGAATTAGATTTTCCTCCAGCGTTGGAAGATGCTGGAATGACCACTATATGGTGTGTGTGTGTGTGTGTGTGTGTGTGTGTGTGTGTGTGTGTGTGTGTGTGTGTGTGTGTGTGTGTGTGTGTGTGTGTGTGTGTGTGTGTGTGTGTGTGTGTGTGTGTGTGTGTGTGTGTGTGTGTGTGTGTGTGTTGTATGGTTTTGAAGGTAAAGGAAATCAAGTGACAGCACTCAGATATGATAAGCAAAAAATTGTATTGGAACATGGCACTCAAAAACTTATAGGTGGCACTGTGTGCTCATTTGCATGTCATTTCCCAGAATTCCTTGCTCTGGTGGAAGCACTGTGTGCTGGGTGATAATGGTGAAAGGCAGGGTAGCAGGCCTGTTTAAGACATGCAAATGAGCATACAGTAATATTTCCATATCATATACAATTAAAACATTACATACATTAAACATTGCACTCTCATTTGCAACATAATTTCCTATCTCTAACAAGAGGTTGCTGAGCTGCTGCAGTAACACTTTATGAATACATTAAACACATTTCTTACTATATATATATATATATATATATAGTGAGCTGCTTTCGTTCTATAGCAAATGCTTAGTGTTTATCTACCTGGTAACCGCACTGCATATTATTATTCTTAATATTATTATGTTATATCTGTCTATCCAACATAATAAAAGCAGACAGCGGCGGTCCCACAAAACTGTCATACTCCTTCCACTTTTATGAAGGATCATTTGAGGATCCTCCTATTGGACTGCGTGGGGTGTTGAAATTAAACTAGCAAAATAATGTATATCTTGTGGTAAAATGGGCATCTTGTCTTAAAATGACTTTAAATCATACTGCATCCCTTCGCATGCTCTCATAAGGCAATTTGTAATTTAACTTGTAATTTGTCATTTAACACCTGATGAGACATTGAACTAAATCGAGGGGACGTAAGACTAAATATATCTCAGCTAGCCTTCATTTCTAAGTATGCATGCTAATTATATGCAGTGCAGTGCCTACATCAACCTATATACAAGCACTAGATGGAAATCATTATTATGAATTATATTTTTCAACCGTTAACACTCTGTTGGCAGTGGTTCTAATAATGATGAAAGATTTGATGTTTTGTAATGTATTTTGAAGATGTGTGTGTAACTAAATTGAATAAGCACATTTAATTCAAACTTGCAAATGGTGTTGTCTTGAGATCAGCTTGGTAAGATGCCACAACAGTGAAGTAGAGTTTGGGTTTTCTGGTCGCACCCTAGCCTTTAAGACTCCTTTCCTGCCAGGAGAGCACACATTTCAAAAGTCTGCCTCCTCCCTTGATATACATACAAGAAGCAAAAGGCCAGAGTTGTAAAGGTATCTGGCTTTATAGTGTTATTTGCTATCTAATTGGTCATCAAAGGCAAAGATAATGGGGGGCAATACGCTCTAATGTCCAAGACCAGTGAGATCTGACTCGATTAGGAGGCATCACTGAATATCTCCCCTTGGCTTGTAAATGTCTCACTGGCTGGCTCCACTCTGTCTGCCCCAGCTTCCCCGCAATCTGATGCCTGGTGCTAAAAAAAAACCTGCATTGGAAGAAAGGCATTAAACCATTGATGCACAATACATATTTACATGTTATTGTGTCTTGTGATTTACAACAAATACAAGCGAGTTGTAGTTTTTAGTAGCTGTGTAGTTTATGCTATTTCATTGTTACTGTCAATCATACATTAAAGCCATTGCAACGATTATTCATTGTTTCAACGACAGCTCACAATAAAACTATTTTTTAAAAGTGTTGGGCAGTCACCCAACAGCGATTCTAATAGGGTCAAGGAAGACATTATACATAACTTTTTATTATTTATACATTACTTGTATAATATACTTGTAACTTATACGTTACTTTACAAAACAAAACTCTGGTGTCATAAATAATAGAGATACAAAAAATCATTCATTATTTTTTTGGGTTGTATTTATTAATAATGGTAACATGGATAGTTGTACAATTACTGTCCAAATATCCCGTGGTGTAACAGGGTATGTACTATAAATGCTTATATGTATGACAACAGTTTACCTTCCTTTCCTATGAAACCACATTACTATGCCTGACATTGTTGATAGCTTCACACGTAGACACGAAAGGAGCTCTGCAAAGGATTACAGCATCATATTGGTACGATAAGGATAATATATAGATAAACAAAATTGATACATTTAGCAGAATTTCCCAAAAGCAATTACCCTTCATGTTATGAAGCCAGATCAACAGACATGTTCCAAGGTATGCTTTTTAGCTCTTCAATAATCAATGTACATTATTTGACTTGTGACCGATATAATGTTTCCATAATTTCATGGTATATTGTTCTCGTATTTCAGATACAAATGTTAGTCAGTGCCTTGAATATTTCGTCTCCTTTGATTCAAATGTCCTGGTAGTTTTTTATATACTGTAACACATTGAAAGGATAAAATGATCATTCTGCACGTTTTAATCCGTTTCACCCAAAGTGGATTCTAAAATATGAAGATAAAAAAAAACAATGGAAAATGAAATATTCTTCTCTAAGATATACCATATGTTGTATCTGTAACATTATTATTTGATGCACAATACCATCCAGTGTCCTAGTGCATCTAATAAATGTACATACACAAAGCCCCCACCTAATGTGGTCATCATGAACAATAAAAGGCACTAGTGCAGACGTTTCCAACCTTTTTAAGGTTAAGGAACCCCATGTGAAATTCTGTGGATCCCCAATCCTCTCTAATAGCGCATCTGACATACATAAGATGCATTGTAAGGAACCCCAACCCTCTCTAACAGCTCATCTGACATACATAAGATGCATTGTAAGGAACCCCAACCCTCTCTAACAGCTCATCTGACATACATAAGATGCATTGTAAGGAACCCCAATCCTCTCTAACAGCGCATCTGACATACATAAGATGCATTGTAAATTCTTCTGTATTTGGTACAATTTTAAAACTAAGTGAAAATTACAGGGAACCCTTTAGCGATGCCTGGGGAACCCAAGAGTTGCTAGGAACCCTGGTTGAAAAACACGGCACTAGTGTATTAAATAAAGAATATAAAGGTCTACAGCAGCATCGCAATTGTTTAGATGCTGTTGTCCCAAAAATATTAACTTGTGTTTGAGATACATTCTATTTTGTTTTATCTGTCTGTGTGTGCTATAAATAAATCGAGAATTAACTAAACCATTGTCATTCCTCCAAAGAAGATATTTCGATTATAGCATGTGTTAATCCTTATGCAGATTGGTAATTAGCGCCCTGCTTTCAGGACTCTCTGCGACAGTCTCTGCATAAATGGGGCATGGTTTTATTTATTTTGCAGTAGTTACTTGTAGGCGTCTACCATCAAAGGCAAAATACCCAAATATTAGCCTGCTCAACAGATTGACACAATTGGATGTATACCTTTGTTTGAGTGCAACTGTGGTTAGAAGTACATTATCAGAGTTAAAATAGAAATAACAAGCCCATCTGGTGCCAATTGTCTGTAAATATCACCACCCAAGTGAAGTTGAGGAGGTGTGATCATTTATTTTAGAAGACCTAAAAATGGTGGGTCATCCAGTGTGACCATAAACACAGGCAGATAATAGGACAGAATTAAACACATGTGTGTTTTTAATGGAGTCATCTGTCAGAACATAAAGAACACAGAACACATGCTAAAGAAACATGCAATGCAAGCTACATTGTGCTGTCTGGAGAAAGGCTGCGGGATTGGAAGGTAACATCTATAGCAAGGGGACTCAACTCCACTCTTCAAGCTCCCCCTACAACTCAGGTTTTCAGGATATCCCTGCTTCAGCACAGGTGGCTCAATCGAGTCTGATTGAGCCACCTATGCTGAAGCAGGGATTTATTGACACCTCTGTGCTGAAGCAGGGGCAGACACAAAAGAAAGAACATCCGGCACTTACAGATCTCCCTCCCCGACAGAACTACACGACAGATCAGACTCTTTGTCAGCATACTCCCTGCGCTCATGACGGCAACACATTGACTGAAGCGGGGATATCCTGAAAACCTGACCTGCTGTAACTGCAGTTACACAAGTTTCATTTGCATGAATGTTTCAGATGGTTACAGACGGAATGGGGGTCACCATGAGTATTCCCCATGGCTGTGTGCTGTAGAGCGGCTTTGGAGCACAGACTATTTTCCTCTCAATCGTGAAATTGTTCAAGTAAAATGCCATAACCTCTAGAAATTAAGTATTTTTCCAAAAAAAGGATTATGTTTAAGTGTTTCTTAAAAATTAGCTATGCGATTTGGTAAAAGGCAATTTGTTGTATTACTATTTTGAATACTTGCAAGCTCACCAAGGACAGCAGAGGTGCGTGTAGTATTAGTCCATAGGACCGTAAAAGTAACAATGTATCTGCTTTTGGAGATATCTTAATAGATATTAGTTGGATCAAAATTGGTCAGTAAAGTATGTATAATGGTGTGACTATATATATCACACAACAATACTGTTGTGTGATATATATAGTCACACCATTATACATACTTTACTGACCTATTTTGATCCAACTAATATCTATTAAGATATCTCCAAAAGCAAAGCATTGTCTGCTTGAAATCCGTGATGTTGTAATGTACAGGCACATATCTGTGCACTATACATACTATATACAGTATGTTTCACCTCTTTAAGTTGCCTTGACTCACGAGTGGAGGAGTATGAGAACTTCAGCTTCTAACCTGCCCAGTGTTTATTTGAAGCTCGGGGATTGTACCTTGTGTATCTGCCACATACAGTGTATTTCCGAGTTCTGGCTTATTCTACCTACAGTTGGGTTATTCCAGTTATCATATTGTTTCTAAATGATGACTTTATTTGCACTGACATGTGCCTATGCCTCCACAACCACGTGTACCCATGCCCTTCCGCCACCACATGTACCCATGCCCTTCCACAACCACGTGTACCCATGCCCTTCCACAACCACGTGTACCCATGCCCTTCCACAACCACGTGTACCCATGCCCTTCCACACCCACGTGTACCCATGCCCTTCCACAACCACGTGTACCCATGCCCTTCCACAACCACGTGTACCCATGCCCTTCCACAACCATGTGTACCCATGCCCTTCCACACCCACGTGTACCCATGCCCTTCCACACCCACTTGAGCCTGAAAGACCACATTTGGTCCACTTAAAACGTGTACATCTCTCTACCTAACCCACGCGTGAGATTTGTTGTCCCCGCCATTTTTGCTACTACTCTTTCATCAAAAACACATATTATAATTATAAAATACAGCTCAGATTTTATGGGATATCAGCTTGTGAGGTTGCTCTTGAAATCACTCTAGCACTAGAGGGACAAGCAAAACGCCAAGGGTTTGATTTATTGCAACATGGAAATGTTATGGGCTACAAATCAACTTCCATACATTGTTGTATATGTTCTTGCTGTTTATGTATTTAGGGCCGTCAGAGTAGACCTTAATAATGATATATTACTATTTAAAATGTCCCCATAAATGTAATGGTTTTCCCTCATTGAATTTGGTGCCCCTCTTTGCATTAATGTGAGTGGGGTAGGTGGGACCATTCAATCATGAGGAATGATGTTTGTTTGGTAATTTACCAGCATTCAAATGACAACTAAAAACATCCTGATCACTTTAAATAAAACACCAATTTATTAATTTAATATACGATTAAATCACAATGAAACTGTCTTCCGAACACAATAGAAGAAAATAATGATGCTCTCAAAATATGTACAATTTTGACAAAACAACTGTATTAAATCGAACTATTCAACGTGAATAACAAATGTATAAATACATTGCTTAAATCTGTGTAATATACATATTAATTTGTGAAATCCTCCTTGAGGAATATCCAGTGCAAATGAGTCCTGCTCAGAACAATAACTCAATAAGAGAGTTCATCTTCTATTAGAAGCTTGTGTGCAGGTTCTGGTGTGCAGTAGAAAGCAGAATATATTCATACTAGTTTGTCCCATATCAGCATCTCACAAACTGCTTTTCTTTTTAATAGTTAACAGGCTGCATAAGAGATTGCTGGTGCAGGTAAAATAGTGGAACTGCTGAAGGGTTGAAGGGGTTCATGGAGTCCATAGGGTAAGTCATGTTGGTAGGTACTGCATCCATTATTGGTATGTGACCATACGCCGGCTGCCCAGAATGTGTACACTGGAAGGCGGGGTTATTCTGCTGGGCATAGGCATATACATTGTAGAATGGAGCCGGGTGAAAGGGATCTGGCCGCAGGTCTTGCATTTGACGTTTGAGCTTCATCCTGCGATTCTGGAACCAGGTTTTAATCTGTTGAATAAAGGGGAAAGGTAAGAATTCCGGTCATGATTTTTTACCAGTGCCCTTTCCATGGTCATGGAGAGACACACACACACACAAAAACCAGGTCTTGCAGTAAAATATAAAGGCGTTTATTTAAAAAAAAATCATTTTGAATCTCATTTTTTTGAGTGAGCTGAAACTTTTTTCTAGTAAACTTCTTTTATTTTACTACAAGACCTGGTGTGCTGTGCCTGTCTCTCATGTGTACAATGTTGCAGACAACAGCCCCTAATAGCCAGCAAAAGCCCTATTCCCTCTTTACACCCATAACTGCCCTCTCCCCGCTCCTCCCTCTTCACAGGGGGGCCCATTTCAAGAACCAGATCAACAAAGTGCTAAAAATTCCAGTAGAGGAGGGTGGGGGGTAGGAGAGAGAGAGAGAGGGAGGAGGAGGGAGAGAGAGATGGAGAGAGAGGGTGGGAGGGGGGGAGAGAGGGTGGGAGGGGGAGAGAGAGGGATGGCGGGAGGAAAGAGAGAGGGTCTTCCCATGCTCATATTTGTTGCAACTAGTATTGTATTAACTGGGTACATCTACAGATAGAATCAGTTCACAAGGAAGGAATCGAGTTGCACAACCTACTTGAACTTCTGAAAGTTGGAGCTTGACTGCCAGATTGCGTCTCTCGGATGCTCCCAAGTACTTGTGCCTTTTAAAGGTCTTTTCCAGGTTGCAGATCTGCTCTGTGGTGAAGGCAGTTCTCAGTCTGCGGCCCAGCCTGCAATCCTCAGAGTCATCTGCTTGAGGCTCCTCCACCGCCTCCCCTTCTGGGGTTGTACAGTCAGAGCGACCTGCTTCACTTTCATAGCCGGAGTCAGCACCACCAGTGCATCTCTGCTCAGATCCTATAGGAACGAGAGGGGAAGGCGCAATTTAGTCTACATGAACCATGTATATCACTGTATATTTATACAACCTATTTAGCAAAAGTGATGACTGTAAAACTATATTATAAATATTATTTATTATAATTATTATTATAAATACATTATGTATACTAATATATTACGAATAGCCCACCTCGGACTAATCCCCCTAAAACAAGAAAAGCAATGTAATTTCTAAATATATGCAATTTCTAACATTATAGCTGCTCTATATAATAAAGTACTTTACAATATTATAAATACAGTATAAAATGTGTGTGATTGAACGTACAGTACCTGATTTAGCAGGGATTACATCTTCAGTGGAACTGGTTTGGTTATCCTGCTTCTTTTCGTTGATCTGTGGGCTGGATATTCGTATCTCGGGTCCCCCAGTCTTGTGGAAGAGATGTGGGTTATTAACATAGAATGTCTCTTGACCAGCAAAGAATCCATGGTGGGAGGTTGGTGGCCCATGGTAGGAGGTTGGTGGCCCATGGTAGGAGGTTGGTGGTAGTGATCCTTCGGTGTTTCTGGTGATCCTCCCTATGCTGTGACTGCTCTGGGAGAGCCATTCCACGGAAAAGGGAGCCCTGGTCATTGCTTCTCTCTGTCAGCCCTTCTTGTTGTATGAGTGAGGAAGCAGGTCTTGGTATGGACTGCAAGGGTCAACCTCGGCTATTTATACCGGACCTCCAAAGAGAGGCATTGTTTATGTAAACACACATCAAAGCCAGAGATAAGTGCCACCTAATTGTCATCAATTACCTCAAAGAAAAGAGATTGTTGCTCTATTCACACATTCTGCAACTCACTTAGGGATGGCTCCAGAATGTCTGGCTTGAGTTGGCTAACCCAGTTGTACCTGATTTACATTACCTGTTACATCCTTTCTTATATGCAGATTGGCTATTTCTTGTCTATCATTCCCACGTTGCCAAAATTAATCCATTATATTTAGAAATGGAGAATTGTCTATATAATGCATATCATATAGTATAAGGAATAATGTTGCCAAACATATTGAAATATGTATTACTGTACATGCATATCGTAGCAATCAATAATATTGTATATTTATAATATACAAAACGTAAAAAAAAAAATATATATATTTTTTTTTAAGTGAGACTGAATATGACAGTGTTTCTTTATTCGTATATATACTGTTGATTATTACAGATATTTATTTGCAGGTTAACATACTTTGTTTTGTTTTCCTCTAATTGTTTCGTTTTCCAGACTGCCATCAACTTCTTCAGAACATGTCCCTTAAAAACAATGACATTGTTAATCACATTCTGTTGATATGCACAGCAAACCTTATATGATTATATTAACTGGAAAATAAGCGGTATTTTTTATTAACAATTAACTAGAAAACAAATTGAAGTTACCCAGAAAAAGCTAATAGCAAGTTATATTTTCAGCTTCTGTATTTTATTGTATCTCCTGATATTTTGTTTAATACTCACAGTATCTACACTGTACTGAAATATCTATATATTCCGCAGAATATGTATAAATGCCCGCTTCCCATATTATCACTCAAAAAGTCCCAATTAGCACCACTGCAATGGGTTTCGTGCCTTTTGTCACTGAAGGGTTTAAGTTAAAATATAAAAATAATGTTGACATTAAAGTTTGAACAGATGTGCAAGTAAAAGGCAGGTGTGACCGTGAATCGTTACATATATGTGAATGTGCTCACAAGTGATATTCTTTATTGGCTATATGCTGACGGTGGAGGGTTTTTGTCGCCTTTTTCACCCACCATAACGTAAAATATATATATATTTATTTATATATATATATATATATATATATATAGATAAACGATAGATAGATAAACGTTACCTGGGGGTAATCAAGAGGCAGCACTCAGATATGTTTGTTCAAAAAAAAGGAATGTATTGATGAACAGTAGCACATAAATCCAATGTTTTGGTCCTGTAGAGGGACCTTCTTCAGGGGTGTTTACCCCTGAAGAAGGTCCCTCTACGGTGGGGGTGCGCAAACCACGGGACATGCAAACCGGGATTTTCTGCGTGGCGCGCGGGGGTTACAGAGGCCCATCGTTCTTCCCGAAGGCACTTAAATTAAATGCCGGGGAAGCAGTGAAAGCCTCTGTAACTCTCTCTTACCTTGGTTCAGATGTCTTCTGGTGATGCATCACCATGGCAACGTGGCGTTATGTGACGTCGCATTGCCATGGCAACATGACGTCATGATGCCAGAACGTCCAAGCCACGGTAAGGTGGGGGGGCATGAGGAGATGGGGGCAGCCGGCAGGGGGGGTTCAGGGGAAAATATTGCGCTCCCCTGCTCTACGGGACCAAAATGTTGGATTTATGTGCTTCTGTTCATCAATACACTGCTTTTTATAACAAACATATCGGAGTGCTGCCTCTGGATTACCCCCAGGTAACGTTTATCTATATTATTCTATATGGGACAAGCACCAGTCTTTATTTCTACTACCGGACTGCCAACTGTTTATATTGACTGTATATATATATATATATATATATATATATATATATATATATATATATATATATATATACAGTGCAATGCAGCAAGCATAAGCTTATAGGGGTTCATGTCAAAATGGATTTGAAGGAAAAAGAGGCACTGTGTGCTTATTTGCATGTCATTTCCCAGAATCCCTTGCTGCAGTGGAAGCACTGCATGCTGTGCGATAATGGTGAAAGGCACGGTTGCAGACCTGTCTAAGGCCTCGTCCATGGTTCCGGCGGGCGTGCTGAGGCGCGCTGAGGCTCAGGGAAAGCGGGTGCTTTCCCTGGCCTTAGACAGCGCGCCGTCAGGGGGCGGGCCGAGGGCGGGCCAGTGACGTCACGGAGCTGGTTCGCCCTCATTGGGCGAACCACTAACGTGACCGGCCCTGCGCTCCGGTCGAGCGCTGAAATGTAAAATTCTGGTAAGACCTACGCTTCCGCGCGCTTGCGGAAGCGTAGGCGGGTCCCTACTAAAGCCGCTCTAACTGCGGCTGTAGAGGCTCAGTGCTGAGCGGAAGCGCGCCTCCGCCAGCAAGCAG
The DNA here is from genome assembly GCF_040206685.1 of Ascaphus truei. NCBI lineage: Eukaryota > Metazoa > Chordata > Amphibia > Anura > Ascaphidae > Ascaphus > Ascaphus truei. The sequence continues at coordinate 75,477,363 of NC_134490.1, read as the reverse complement.
CAACCATGGACGAGGCCTTAGACATGCAAATGAGCACACAGTAATATTTCCATTTGATTGTAAGCTCTTCGGAGCAGGGACTCCTTTTCCAAAATGGTACTTTTGTCTCAAGCACTTCTCCCCTTTATGTGTTATTTATATTATTTGTTATTTATATGCTTGTCATGTATATTACTGCTGTAAAGCGCTATGTACATGAATGGTGCTATATAAATAAAGAAATAAAGACATACATTCACATGTTACAGGTCTGCAACCCCGCTTTTCGCAATTATCACCTAGCATACAGTGTTTCTATCGCAGCAAGGGATTCTGGGAAATTACATGCAAAGGAGCACATAGTGTCACCTTTTGCCTCAAATCCATTTTTACATGGAACCCTTAGGCTAGGTCCCCAGTGGCCGCTGTAGTGCACCGCTCACAATGCACAGTGCTCTATGGAGCAGGCCCCAGCCGGCTTGTGTGCGTGCGCTCACAAGACGCGATGCGTGACAGCCTTGGCCAAAAGACAAGATTTTTGTCTTTTGGCGCGGTGGCCGAGCATTGGCCACATCACGGCAGTGTTGCAGCCAATGACGCCCCCCCCACCCCCCCAGTCGGATTTCCTGCTCTCCACTCCAAGCACAGCCGCAGACCACAGGTCGCAGCGGAAATGGGTGCTCGCACCGCCAGACGCGGAGCATGCCGCCATTATCACTGTGGCCTTAGCTTTATAAGCCTTATAAGCTTATGCTTGCTGCATTGAGGTGAGCTCAGACAGGCTGCTACGCTACCGCACGTCTGCACCTCTCTGTTGGGCGATGTGTGCTCATCCACAGCAGACAGAATGACTCATTTGGCGGCGGGAGTTTGTGATTGGCTGGCGAAGTACACGTGACGCGGCTGCCACTTGAAATCACAACTTCATTTGTCTTCTTCAAGTGCAGCAGCGACAACGCTATACTTCACCACCGGGGGTCATTTTCAGTTTGAAAACTCCCACCCACCAAAGCGAAAGAGTGACAAACGTGTGCACACACGTATGCGCACGTCGCATCGCAGGCTGTCTAAACGCAGCCTTACACATCCTTTGCTGCAGTGGGAGCACCGTATGCGAGGTGATTATGGTGAAAGGCAGGGGGTGCAGACCTGTCTAAGACATGTGAATGTGCTCACATATTTTTAGTTGCTATATGCTATATGGTGGAGGGTTTTTGTCACCTTTTTCACCCACCATAACTTATCTTATGTGCGTGTGTGTTTGTGTTATCTGGTTTGTAAAGTGTGCGTGTATACATATATAGAACAAAATGGGGCAGCCGGCACTCCCAATACCATAAATAGTTTGCGGTGCATGTCCTATACCAATAGTAAGAGAAAAGAAATCCACTCCAGCAGGAGCAGACACAAGACAGCACTCATAGGTAAGAAAACTTGTATTATATATAGCAAATGGAAATATTACTGTATGCTCATTGCAAGACTTAGACAGGTCTACAACCCCACCTTTCACCCTTATCACCCTTATCACCCCGCACACAGCACTTCCACTGCAGCAAGGGATTCTGGGAAATAACATGCAAATGAGCACACAGTGCCACCTTTTGCTTCAAAACCATAAACATGGTTCCCTATAGGCTTAAGCTTGCTGCCTGGTCACAATACACACACACATTATTATTATTATATATTTATAATAATACAGTCATACAGTAATATTTACAGTTTATATATATATATATATATATATATATATATATATATATATATATATATATATATATATATATATATTATACACACACCTTAGAAACCAGTTTACATAATTATTTAGCAAGGCTTGTGACTAGCACATACATGGAGCTAGAACACAGCACAATAGACATGTATGTATTGTTTCTGCAATGATGGCAATAAGGCACTGCACTAGCCCACATGTCCAGCCGCACTTTGGAGATACATTTACAATATCGTCCATGGAGTTTATATGAAGTCAGCGTTATCTCTTTAAAATCATTGGGTCCCAAATGTCTGTTTAATACTCAACAGGCTTTTGAACCTCGACATCTATGCATCTGTCTACTAAAAAAAAATACTATACATAATATGTGTTAGCTTGGATGGGAAATGTGTTTTATATATTCCCCTCCCCCACCCCCGACCTTCCCTTTTCCATACGCATTAAACTTGCTGGCCAGAATTATGAATGGTGGCAGGTGTTTATCTGGGACAGTTCATGGGTACATGTCACCCTCGGTGCGTTATGCAGATGTCTCTTTAATAGACCAACGTCTCTCCCCGGGGCACTGGCGCCAGCATTCTTACCATGGCTAGGGGAAGATGGAAACGACTTCCTTTTTGGCCATTCAGATCAAAGACATTAGATTAGTATCGCCAATGTGTTTTAGCACCCATAATCCGAAATGCAAATCAAAGGAAAGCTGGCCTTTGTGTGTGGCTAAATGTAACAGGGGGTGGGATTATTTTACAGTGGGATCCACTTGTAGGAGTTAACATTGTGGATACAGTCTAAAAACTCTGTCCAATAAGACACAGATAAGGACATTATATTTTATATTTCAGATTAATGTGCATTCCCACATTTGCTGTATTGTTCCATTGGACTAAATGCATATATTTGCTGTTGGATTATGTGTGTGTGTGTGTGTGTGTGTGTGTGTGTGTCTAAGACCCTTTCAATGTATTGTATAATGACAAAAACTCTATGCAGCCTTATCTATACTATCCATTAATATGACCAACTGTAGTTGGGTATAGAGAAATATGGCTCTCTCCCTCTATTCTCGTTGAAGTTCTTTGGTTGAGATGTCTGTTGCACTTGGGTCATTTAGCTATGATTTCTACACTAATCGTTTGATAATTTGCTACATTGAAGGACAAAAGAGCTTGCTTTTGTTTGCTAATTGGCACTCCATTTTTCAGGCGTCTTCCCTTGAAAGAAGACCAAAGGTCACCACTCAAGTTAATCTGCGATAGTTAATGAGTTATTTAACATCTCAGCTGGTTCCTGATGAGGTGTGAATTTGAGCTCTCTGATCTCTATTTAGTATTCAATTAGGCAAGCTTTGATGGCACCGCATTGGAGACTCCCAGCCTGGTCTTGGACTCCGCAATAGATCTGCTCTCTCCCACAAGGTCTGTGCATTAATCACACACAGGGAAGATGAAATCTCCATTCACTGTACAAGAACAGGGGGGGGGAGTATTCTTGCAAAGGAGGATACACACACAATATTCTAATCCCTCCCAAACCCTGCATGTCAAGCAAAGCCACCATTATCACAAGAGAGTTTGTAGATACCTAAATGAATATATCTGTTTTAGCATTCATTCCACAACAGACAAGTGCTTTAAACAGTGCACTTCCACAAATAGTTTGGATTTAAATTAGAAATGAAGACTCCAAATGTTTCCTTATCAAATCTCCATTGTGACCACGGAGTGGAGTTTGTGAAACTGTTTTGTATTATAAAACTCATTGTAAACTAAATTATAATTCAAATATTGAATGCCCCTTGTAAAACCCCAAATAAATTCCTTTCTATTGGCCAAGCTAAGAGCTGTTTTACTAATATACAATACACAGACCAGCACTGTTATTTGCAAAGTTACAGAGCTCACAGAATAGACATTAGAATAAAAGGAATCATATGTGCATAAAACATCATGCAAAAAGTACTCCTGTCAAGGATAGTTTACAGTCTATAACTTGAGGCTATAATAAAGTCAAAGTAATCTACTATGCAACATCTTCTCAAACATCTTTAATTTGGTTATTATAATGTAAGATGCTCACAACAGCTTTGCAGATGTAGCTCTAAAAGTTTTTATTGCAATAACCATATATATATATATATATATATATATATATATATATATATATATATATATATATATATATATATATATATAAAAAAAATATTAGCATACACTGAACATACTGCTTTCATTACAGGCTACCAGTGGCTGAAAGCCACGTAAGTAAATAATGCGGTTCTTTCAAACATTGTAATGACTATCACTGCATTGAGAAGTTATGGAGTTATTAGAAAACCCCACATTTAATGAGATGTGCGCAACAATATCCCTACACTAATATTTCTCCAGAACAGAAAACTGCAGGAGGCAGAACAGCGATCAGGAGAAAAAATATGTCCAAGTGAAAGGGTTTTTTAAGTAGGAGCTAGCAAAGCTAAGTCTGCAGGCTCGTTGGTTTAACCCTTTCGTTGCCCAATGGACCCACGATGCACTGAAAGGTTCTGGCACTCAAAGGGTTAAACCTATTTCTGCAGCCCCTTAGTATAGAGTTGGAAGTGACGTGGTACATTCACTTCACTTGGAAGTGGCTGGCTGACTCACTCCCTTTAAACCACGTTTATTGTTTACACCAGGAACGCTGTTGCTCTTGAATATCTGTCACATATTTATCAAGGGCTCCGAATGAGACATTTCTCCCTTCACTTGTTTTTTATCCAATTGCTACTCTCCCCCCCCCCCCCCCTTCTCTTAGTGAACCTTGATCTATATTTAAACAGTGGCTTGGCTTTCCTTTCAGTGCTTGACTATTTAGGTAAAGCCCTTTCTTCTCCACTTCTTGCTGTTCTGAGCCATGCTACTTTCCTAGGTGCAGCTCCATATCCATCCTAACTTCACACAGTACTACAAATAAAACATTACATTTATTATATGGTTGGTAAATATTGATGTAAGACGAGTTTAGCATAGATTTGTGGGTGTCTCTAAGTTTCTGAAAAGCTTATGACGCAGTCCTGATTTTTTTTGTTTTTGGTGCCTGAGGCACAGGGTGATAAGGTAATTTGCCCAAGGTGACAAGGAGCTGACACTAGGAATTGAACCAGGCTCCCCTGCTTCCAACACAGTGCCAGTCAGCGTCTTTACTCGCTGAGCCACTCCCTCTCTCTGTATGTTCCTCCAACCTACCAATTAGATTGTGAGCTCTTCAGGGCAGGGACTCCTTTTCCTAAATGTCACTTTTACGCCCGAAGGCCTTCTTCCCATTTATGTGTTATTTATATGATTGTCACGTGTATTACTGCGGTGAAGCGCTATGTACATGAATGGCGCTATATAAATAAATATATATATATACATTCATAGGTATTTTCCTAGCCCACACATTGTACTGCGCTGGGGTATATATCAGCGCCATACAAACAGACGATAATAATCTTCTGTAGATCTAGATTGCATGAGTTTACAAATGACCTATCACTAGTAAGATACTTTACAACACTTGACATTTAATCCCTTGGGTCAAAGGGACAGTGCAATGAATTGCAATCTTCCTTGGCAGCTAAGTGGTTATATGACAGTGCTATCACTGGTCTGTTGTAAAAAAAAAAAAAGGGTTTAACCAGTATTACATTATTTTAAAAGAAAGTCACAGCTAATTAGGAATTGCTGCCTTGTAAAGAATAAAATGAAGGGAACATTGTGCCTCTTTAGTAGCAGGGCGGGCTGCGTAATTGCAGGGATATGTACTACAGGCTGTTCTAATACTAACATGTTCATGTATAATCATTCTGCATCAATTTCCAAACAAGGTGCAGCATATTGTGAAAGTATTCTGGAGTTACAAAAAAAAAAAAGGAGGCACTCAAACATATATTATTGTTATTAATATTATATTTCATGTATATGGCGCCACCATGTTTCACAGTGCAATACAAAGAGTGGATAAGGACAAGTACAGAACATACAATTTAAAACAATAAGTAATCAGGTTCCTGCTAAGAGAAGCTTACAATCTAAGAGGAATGTATAGCATCTTAACCGTTCTTAACAGTGCTAATTTGGGAAAACAGATACCATGAAAAACAATAATATATTTAAATATATATATATGTATATACATATAATCAAAAAATAAATAGATGATACCGTTCTGTGGCTAACGAAATGCTTTTATTTGTGCGAGCTTTCGAGATACACTGATCTCTTCTTCCGGCGATGTTACAATGAATGAAGCAAGGATAACTTAAAAACAGTGTCTCTTGGAATGTTATCTGTGCTTCTCCTTCCCCCGGTGTGGATGTGTTTTATGGCTAGAGGTGTCAAAGGGTAACTGAAAGCAAGTGAAGAAAGATTGTGTATGTGTATCAGTGTGAATAAAAATGAATGGAGAGCCCACAGTATAAACAGTGCTCTACACAAGGTGTGTGTGGAGTGAGAGGGATATAAATGGTGTGGGTGGGTGTGGAAATGTGAGAGTTTGTAGCACAACTAAAAGTGTGTGTGGATACTATGTGGTCCCTATTGGTGTATATGGATGGAAAAATAAGGAGTATTAGTATATGTGAGAGACAGCTGTGTGTGCATACATGTAGCACAGTATGTACAGACATGGCCTTTAGCGCTCATGGGAAGAGAGTTCGCTAGTGTCAGTAATGACTCATAAAATTTCGATCTCTGTTTAGGCCACTGCTAAGTGTCCCGAACAGTTGCATAAATTTGTATTCATGCAACCGTCTCTCTTTCGGGGTTTTAAGATTACCTTTGAGTATGGCAACCCTCAGATCGTTCATCTTATGGCCAGAGTCAGAGAAATGTTCGCCAACAGGACTGTCTCTTGTTCCGCGTGTGATGCTGTGGCGATTCAGGTTCATTCTCTTGTTTAGCCCCTGTCCTGTCTCACCTATGTAGTAGCAGCCCCCTGGGCATTTCATGCACATGATGAGGTACACGACATTGCTGGAGGAACAGGTGAACCCTCCTCTGATTTTGTATTCCCGATTCTTGTGTGGTATTTGTATTGTGTCCGCTGTGTAGAGCATTGCGCAGGTTTTGCATCTTGGGTCCTGGCATGGTTTTGTCCCGCATTCAGTTGTACTGCTGAATACTTTACTCCTCACCATAATATTCTTGAGATTATGGGGTTGTCCATAAGATGAACGATCTGAGGGTTGCCATACTCAAAGGTAATCTTAAAACCCCGAAAGAGAGACGGTTGCATGAATACAAATTTATGCAACTGTTCGGGACACTTAGCAGTGGCCTAAACAGAGATCGAAATTTTATGAGTCATTACTGACACTAGCGAACTCTCTTCCCATGAGCGCTAAAGGCCATGTCTGTACATACTGTGCTACATGTATGCACACACAGCTGTCTCTCACATATACTAATACTCCTTATTTTTCCATCCATATACACCAATAGGGACCACATAGTATCCACACACACTTTTAGTTGTGCTACAAACTCTCACATTTCCACACCCACCCACACCATTTATATCCCTCTCACTCCACACACACCTTGTGTAGAGCACTGTTTATACTGTGGGTTCTCCATTCATTTTTATTCACACTGATACACATACACAATCTTTCTTCACTTGCTTTCAGTTACCCTTTGACACCTCTAGCCATAAAACACATCCACACCGGGGGAAGGAGAAGCACAGATAACATTCCAAGAGACACTGTTTTTAAGTTATCCTTGCTTCATTCATTGTAACATCGCCGGAAGAAGAGATCAGTGTATCTCGAAAGCTCGCACAAATAAAAGCATTTCGTTAGCCACAGAACGGTATCATCTATTTATTTTTTGATTATTGAAGCTCGGCTAACACGGTACTGATACCTCTACATGTATATACATATATATCATAATACTGAGTTAAGTTATGGTGAGTGAAAAAAGGGACAAAAACCCTCCACAGGAAAGCAAATATGCAAATACAACTGTATGCTCATCTGCATGTCTTAGGCAGGTCTGCAACCCCGCCTTTCCCCATTATCACCCAGCATACAGCACTTCCACTGCAGCAAGGGATTCTGGGAAATGACATGTAAATGAGCACACAGTGTCACTTTTTGCCACAAAAACCATTTTTAACATGGTTCCCTATAGGCACTGGGACACTGTGTGCTCATTTGCATGTCATTTCCCAGAATCCCTTGCTGCAGTGGAAGTGCTGTATGCTGGGTGATAATGGGGAAAGGCGGGGTTGCAGACCTGCCTAAGACATGCAAATGAGCATACAGTTGTATTTGCATATATATATATATATATATATATATATATATATATATATATATATATATATATATATATATATATATATATATATATATTATATATATATATATACTAAAAAGACATACATTGGCTCAACAGAAATTTAACAAACATTCGGCAGATTAAATATTAAAGATTAAATATGAAATGTTCTAAAAATCAGGATTAATATAATGATAATAATAACTTTATTTATAGAGCGCTTTTCTCCCAATGGGACTCAAAGCACTTCACAGTTACAAACAGGGAAAAAGAAAAAAAAAGTGTGTGTGTGATCACGCGCATTTTAAGTGAAACTTATTTGTCTTTTGTCAATGTTTTGTCACTGAAATTGTAATGGTTTTAATTAATCATAACACAATTCCGGTGCCAAAACGCAAAGAAGTTTGACTTAGAAAGCGTGTTTTAGCTATTTGCACTTCTATATATATATATAGTAACTGAATTCCTTGTGTGTGTCTGTGTGCCAGTCAGTGTGTGTGTGTCAGTCAGTCAGTGTGTGTGTGTCAGTCAGTGAGTGTGTGAGTGTGTGAGTGTGTGTGTGTGAGTGTGTGTCTGTTATTCTTAGGGCCCTGCCCCCTTCTCTCATGACACCCCCCCAGGGCATCCCTCCCTAACCCCCCCCCCCCCCCCAGCAGAGTTACGGAGACACGGGGGTCTGTCTGAGTCCCCCACCCAGAGAAGGCCCCCCCACCTCATTCTCTCCCCCGGCAGAGCTGGGGGGGGGGTGAAGGGTGTACTCGGCGGCTCATGGGGGGATTACTCGGCAGCTCACAGGGGGGGTACTCGGCAGCTCATGGGGGGGTTACTCGGCGGCTCACGGGGGGGTGCTCGGTGGCTCATGGGGGGGGGTTACTTGGCGGCTCATGGGGGGGTTACTCGGCAGCTCACGGGGGGTGCTCGGCGGGTCATGGGGGGAGCTGGGAAGCTCACGGGGGTTTACTCGGCAGCTCACGGGGGGTCGGCGGCTCACGAGGGGGGTGCTCGGCGGGTTACGGGGGTACTTGGCAGCTCATGGGGGTGTTCGGCGGCTCACAGGGGGCTCTGTGGCTGGTGCTCGGCGACTCACGGGGGTGTTCATTGGCTCACGGGGGGGGCTCGGTGGCTGGTGCTTGGCTGCTCATGGGGGGAGGGAGAGGGCGTGCTCATGGCGGGGAGAGGGTGTGCTCGGCGGTTCACTCGGCAGTTCACTTGGCTGGTGTGTGTGTGTGTTCCTCCTGCTGCTGGAAGCTGGCAAAATTCAGTGGCAGGGAATGTTGCTGATGGTCTTTTCTGCCAGCAGTGACGTCACCACTGACTTCAGTCCCCACCAACTCCATTCACTGCCACTGAATTTTGCTCATGTGGTAGGTGCTGCTAAGGAAGTTTCACTTCAAAAAAGATTTAAGGTTCCCCCTTTTTTATAAAAGAGACCAAACACAAGGAAAGATACAGTGCAGGACGGGACGGTGCTGTAGCTATTAAATGCCGGACAGGCTGTGGTAATATAATAAAAATAATAACCTAACGTATTACATTCTATTGCTTACTGTTCTTTATATAATTAAGCAAAGATATTTCATCACGGTAGATATATAGCTGTGCAAGTACTAAATGGACCAGGGCTCTTCCACCTCCAAAGGGTCCAGATCAGAAATCAGTTAGAAGTAGAAGGGCCGCAAGCTTATTGCGATGTCATTTACAATATATTTAATGATGAAAATTATAGTTCAACATTTTGTCTGTACGATACACGACCTTAACCTGCAAGTGAGTTTTAGTTTGACAAAGTGCACCTGACTCCTGCTCATTTCATACTAGTGGATTAGGGCTGTTCTATAGAGTGTGCGGCCGTGCACGTGCCGCATGCTTTTTGTGTTTGCTGAGCTGTGAGCTGTGTGAAGGTACTGTGTGTTTGTGTGTGTGTGTGTGTGTGTTTGTGTGTGTGTGTATGTATATGTGTATGTGTGTGTGTATGTATATGTGTGTGTGTATGTATATGTGTATGTGTGTGTGTATGTATATGTGTGTGTGTATGTATATGTATATGTGTGTGTGTATATGTGTCTAATTTATTATTTATTTAAAAAAAAAAACACTTTCGTAAAAATAAAATATGTATTAACATTGTGCAGACACGTTCAGACACACACACACACACACATACATACATACATACATACATACACACACATACATACACACACACACACACACACACACACACACACACACACACACACACACACACACACACACATACACACATACATACATACATACATACATACACACACACATATATATATATATACACACATACACACATACATACATACATACATACATACATACATACATACATACACACACACATACACACAAACATACATACATACATACATACACACATACACACACACACACATATATATATACACACATACACATACACACGTCAGCGCCGGTAGCGGCGCGAAAAGATTCTTTTACCCGTCTTCCCCGCGTTCGGTCGGATGCACGCTCACTGCCGTGCGCGCGCGGCCCTTGTATAGAAGGGCTGACTAACCTCAGCCAATTATAAGTGCCGCGCATGGAGTAGCGCACGCGGCCACTATATAACAGCGCTTAAGCATCTGGGAGTCCATGGGCCACATTGTGTCCCTTGGTGTTTTAAGTTAGTTTGTGGGGGATTTGCAGTAATAATGTGACATGCTGATCTGCTAAAATTGCGACTCACAAGAAGACATAATCCAGGGGGGTTTATTTGGCGTGGGGTGTGTCTTTATTTATATAGTGCTATTAATGTACATAGCGCTTCACAGTTGTAATACATGTGATAATCATATAAATAACAAATAATACATAATGTGAATAAGCGTTTCAGACATAAAAGTGACACTTAGGAAAAGGAGTCCCTGTTCCGAAGAGCTTACAATCTAATTATATGATAAAACAATTAAGACACTATGTTAAGACAGAGGCAATAGGAGTATAAGTATACTGGGCAGCAATCTTTAAAACTCCCCCGTCACTTGAATGTTAGATTAGTAAACACAAAAACAGTGTAAGATCTGAATACCAGAGGTGAAAAAAAAGCCAACACATTGTGTGATTTATTTTTTAACACAGCCTACACATGACCTGTGACCTAAATCTGTCTGCTTTCGCTCACCTGTCTTTCTTCATCAGCTTCTACTTCCATAGCTCGTGGATGGTTCATATGATATCAATTATTCAGAAAAATCCCTGCAGTCAAAAGGGGGTATTAATCTGTAAATGCATTATATGTATCCCAAATCTAAATCTTTTGCCTGCCCAAACTAAGGAATCAACATTGTAATGTGGAAAAGAGATTTGAACAGGTGACGCTAAAGCCTCCCTGATATACAGAAAACATGACACTATAAGAAATGCAGCTTTTGTTTGACATGGTACTGTATCTATGTGCTAAAGTGTTATATACTGAGTATTTATTACATTCAGGGCTGTGAACATCCCATTCTGACAATACAGTCCGTCAGTACAATTTTTAGAAGCCTGTATACTGGAATGAAAGAAATTGACAACTCAGGTTTCCTTCTTACAGGCTTATTCACAACAGCAAATGTGGAGAAAGTAATGGAAGTGTCACTGCCTTGTAAGTGTAGCCCCGGTCTTGTTTCGCCCCCAGGGACTCCCTTCTGCGTTTACCGAGCGGTCGCGGGTCCCGCCGGAGCCAGCGACTGACCCGCCGGCTGCTCGCGAAGGTGGGGGCCGGTGCAGGGAGCGATCCGAGACCCTGGAGTCCCGGCGGCGTACCCGGCTGGCGGGGACCGCCATGACAGGTTGCGCGAGCATGCGAGTGATTGCGCATGTGCAGGGACAGTCAGTGAGTTGCGGCGGCCATCCGGGACTCGCGCATGTGCAGGACAAGCACGCACACTGCCCCAATACAAAGACAGCCTCCACGGGACTACAAGTCCCATGAGGCATAGGGAGGCAGGCACCAGGTGCCTCATGGTGGCCAATGAGGGCCCAGAATTCCCAGACAGGGGAATAGATACATTTAGCGAGCTTTGGAACACGGCAGTTGGAGCTGGGAGCAGGAAGGGGAAGGAAGGGTGTAGGGAGCAAGTGGCTCCTACACCAGGTAAGGTTCCCCAGATCCCAGGCAGGCACCAATCCCCACCAGGGTAGTGGTAGGTACTGAGGGACGGCCCCTAGGTTAGGGACCCTGCCCTTAGGTGTGTGAGGGTGCAGTCTTGTCAGTGTCACGGCTGGCAGTGCTGTGAGCGCTGACAAGTAGGCACAGTGTGTGTGTGTGCAGTGCGGTTGCTGCAGGTACCAGGTTGGTTGCTGCAGGTACCGGTTGAGTGCAGTGCGGTTGCTGCAGGTACCGGTTGAGTGCAGTGTGGTTGCTGCAGGTACCAGTTGAGTGCAGTGCGGTTGCTGCAGGTAGTGTGTGAGTGCAGTGCGGTTGCTGCAGGTACTGTGTGAGTGCAGTGTGTTTGCTGCAGGGTTAGGTTGAGTAGTCAGAAGGGATCTGGGAGGTGAAGGGAGAGGTAGTGTGGGTGCAGGGGGTCAGTGACCCGCCTGCGTAGGACAGGCTACCCCGTAGGCCCCTAGGAGTGTTCCCTGAAGTCACCATAGGTTGCTGTGCTGCAGAGACGGCCTATAGTGAGAGCGAGCATCACCCCTTACTGTGTGGACAGCTAGGGACAAAGGGACAAGCGTGCAGAGCAGGTTTGTTGGCGAGTCGTCTGGGACCAGACGGCTGGACATTGAGACCCAGGAGACAGACTGCTGATTCATCTGACCCTTTGCGAAGAGGTACCGGTCACCGCCATGACCGGAAGGTACTATAACATCAAGTGCACCAACACCGGTCAACAGGCGCTGATCCCGCCTTAGGCTAAACTCTTTAGGAACACTGAGCGAGTGGTTAAAGAACTGAGCCTATACCAATAGTACTATACATGGACACGGTGTGTGGGGCACGCGGTGAGGGGACGGAGACGTTACTCCTGATGAGTGGGCGAGCCACTAAGGTTATACCGTTATAGTATAAGGTTACATGTGTTGGGTTATATTGCTATAAGATAGAATGATAAGGTATCGTGCATTATCTTATAGTAAAACTGGTTGCATCATATATATGTGTGTTGTTGTATTTCTTGCCCAGGGGAATCTCACATCACGGGGATCCTGGGTAAGTGGAGGCGCTAAGTAAGTGTATGAGTGTTACCCCAGGCTCCCAGCTAGCGGAGGCTCAAATCTCCTGGAGCTGCAGGTGTTGTACAGTGACCAGTAGTTCCTTTGGGAGGGTTCAGAAAAAAGGCTACATAAGCTATGCTGTGTCACAAGTTTTGATGTAAGTTTATTGTTTCCTAGAAACAATCAATGTTTCTACTCTGAATAGCCTTGTGCATCTTTTGATTAACTATGCTATGATATGCAGTAAACCTGGAGTAGTTCTTCGTCCCATATCTGCAGCACTTTATTATTGCAAAAGAATGGTTTGCAAACGTGAACTAAACCTTATTTTGCAAGAGATAAAATTCATGCAACATATTCCCCACCGATTTAACATTTGTTTCAGAGGTAATACATGTTTAATAACTTTAACAAATAATTACTTAGATTGTAAGCTTTTCAGGGCAGGCGCTCCGTTTCCTAATGTTACTTTTATGTCTGAAGCGCTTATTCCCACTACGTGTTATATTATTAAGTAATGTGTATTACCGATGTGAGGCGCTATGTAAATAGATGGCGCTTTATAAATAAAGACATACATACCATCATGACAACATACACATTATCAAACATAATGATTTAAACCAGTGCTTTCCAACTCCAGTCCTCAAGAACCCCCAACAGCTCAGGTGTTAAGGATATCTCTGCTTCAGCACAGGAGGCTCGGTTATTTTGACTGAACTACCTGTGCTGAAGAAGGGGTATCCTTAAAGCATGACGTGTTGGGTGCTAACTAACTTCAAGTGCAAGATCTGAACGCGTGGTTTAGTGGTAAGAAGATTGCGTACACGGAGTGCTGGAAGCAAAGATATATATTATCTGAAATAATCCCAGGAAAAGGCACAGAAATGTAGGGTGCTAGAAACCTATAACACAAAAGGACTGCCAGGGTGTAGCCCCTTTAATGAAAATAAAAACAAAAAAAGATACATCCAATGGACTGTTCTGGCCCCTGTTTGACTCTCCCTGTTATGTAGCTGCTGTCACTCCTCAGTATTTATGTTGTTACTAATGTAACTCCCTTCCCTGGCAACTTCCCTTTACCCCCAAGTTATTTTAGGCTTTCTGTATAACCCCCTCCAATAAACTTCCAGAACATACGAGACTGTGCGCATTTAAAGGGGGCGAGTTTAACTGCCTGATTCTACTCATTAGCTACAGTGAGCCTGGGCCAGAACAGACTCGCAACAGTAAAAAAGAAGAAAGTGTCCTTCTTGGTGGATATGGTGCCTGGTTAGACCCCGCGGTGTAAGCCTTCCCTTTTTGACAACGTTCCCGAGGTCTGCCACTTACACTGGCTGACCGCAGGGGTAGCAGCAGAAGACTTCGAGCCTTGTGGCATCGCCACAGCAACTCCCGACTAGCACACTCACAGTCAACCCGATGCGTTTCGTAAACCTGGGCAACTTCCTCAGGGGTAAAGGGCCTGGCCGACTCAGGAACTGCAGAGTTTTAAATCACTGGCTTTAACGCTTTGTCTGCCGGGCTGGCATGGCTGACTCTTGAACTACAGTCTTTTCTCACGCGGATTTTTAAACATATTGGTATTTTAATTTTGCGGTAACCTTTAACTGCAATTCCCAGAATAATGTTCAATATAAAGAGACATCTCAAAATGTTACCAGTCTCCACAGCTTCTACAAATACAGGCAATCTAGTTAGTAAGCTTCCTGGCTACAAAGCAAAGCTGCTGGCTTCCGCAACTGTGAAAACTTGGGGTGGACCACCTGCAACCACGTGACTGCTAGCAGGCCAGAAGCCCACAACATTTACAGCTGCAGTCTGCCAGTGGCGAGAATGGGGAACGCTGGCAAGATGACATGCTTACATCAGAGTCTACCCAAGCACCACGTTCACCATGGGGGACACTGATCTACTGATGTACTTGGTCACAAGAATACTTTTGTACTTTATGTGCATTTTACGATGTTTCCGCATTATTAGAGGTCCTACACCATGTGTGCGCGCTTTTGTGTTAGAGGTTTATTTATTTTCCTTCTTTGGATTCCGCAAGAAGAGAAGCAGATTGGTGCATCTACTATGCCAGAGGTGGCCACCTCCAGTCCTCAACTGCCACCAACAGGTCAGGTTTTAAGGATATCCCTGCTTCAGCACAGGTGGCTCAGTCAAAGACTGGGAAAGCATTTTGCGTGCACAGACTGCATTTCTCTCTTCATGTGATAATTGAGCGTGAGTGGTCATTTTTGGTTTATTTTCCCTTTTTTCTATCGGTGTGCATTATTCTGCATTTTTTTTCTAGAGTCTCCAAAAGGGGAGAACGTTTTAAGAAAAACTGCACGTCACACGGACTAGCGCCCTCTCTCTCTCCGCCTTGAAGACCCCTCTTAAAACATACCTCTTTAATTTGGGTAGCTCCATCGGCCGATACTATACGTCTCATATGCGTTTACCATGATCCCTTGCAGATACACTTACCATAAAACCTTCCTACGGTCTCTGAAAGTTCTCACTACTCACCCCATAGATTCTAAACTCTTCAGGGCAGGAACTCCTTTACCCGTCTACTTCTGTATGAAGAGCTTATTCCTATTATGTCACATTTATTACTGCGGTAAAGCGCTATGTACATGGATGGCACTATACAAATAGAGATAAAACATCCATCTATGAACGGACTCTAGTGAATTAGATTAATCTCGGCGCATTTTGATTTCTTAATCTAGATGACAACCTGTCACACTGAAAACTTGTTATTAAATTGTATGGCAAATTCAAATTGCAACCATGCTGTCAACATACAGTGTAACTGCCACAAACCCCATTGCACCTCACAGTAGTGGGTTTCATGAATTGCCCATAGACAAAATAATGTGAAGCGGTTTCCCTGTGCCCAACAATTTTATAGTCCCATTTATTAGAATAGTGCGGAACACTTATCCAACGCAGGGAAGGCGGTTTCGTTGCAAACTTTTTATCAAACAGATTACAGGTTGTGTGAAGTTGTGATGAGTAAAGATTTGTGATTTTAATGCATATCACACAGTTAGGGCAGTGGAGTCCCCAATACTATTTTTTTCCCTTAGCAATTCAGTGAAAGTGTTGTGCAAACAGGAAAACCTATACACGCCAAAAAAAAAAACCCAACTAAATACACCTCATAGTTGATTTCAATGCAGACTACTGACAGTCATCAGCCAAACGCAAGCAGTCACAATCAATAACCTGCTGATAAAGGTTGGATAGTTCTTCTTTGAAGTCGCACAGAGGATATTAAAAAACACCATATACAGTATCAAACAAATGAGGAGTTTATTTTACAAATACATACATTGAACAGCACAAACTTATGTTTCATTTAGCATTTTATGAAAAACAAACATGCTGTACTGGAAAAGCATTTTTTTTCCTTTTCAATACATAGTAATAAGCTGAACAAACATATACACTAATTATATATATATATATATATATATATATATATATATATATATATATATATATATATATATATATATATATAAACAATGCTTACTGAATACATGTTATAAGACCTGTCAATGTTTAAAAAAATAAATGCTTCACCACACAAAGACGTTATTGTATAAAGATTCGTACAGTTCACACTACTCTTCTGGAATATGTAATTCAAATGATGCAGAATGATGAGCCGGACGGACCAAACTATGGCTCTCCATCTGAAATAAAATACCCAATTGATTGAGACACGTAAGATTGGCGAGGAGACACTATGAATAAAAATCTTTTCAGCTGCCATGTCAGGCCTGATTGAAAGCAGCAATTTTCTTAAGGAAATAAAGACCAAGCAACAGGCATTCTTCCATGCTGCACAATGATTTCATGCAGCAGACTGCACTGTAACTAGAATATCTGGAAATCATGCTGGTATAATTTGAGTTCGCTATTTGGAGACCACTTGGCGGTGGCTCTGAAACATCTGTTGGCCTTAACAACTTCAGTGCTTTCCATTCATCTAACTGCATGTTGCACAGGCCTAAGCAATAAAGCTTATATGGATATCTTAAAAAAATAATACTATATACAGTACTAATTGAAAATATTAATTTTAACTGTTCCCACATATAGGGACGAGCTTCAAACGTGTTCCTGTAAAATCAGTAATAGAAATACTAGAAGGGGGGGGGGGGCAACTCCAGTCCTCAAGGGCCACCAACAGGTCAGGTTTTCAGATATCCCCTCTTCAGCACAGGTGGCTCAATCAGTCCCTGCTTCAGCACAGGTTGCTCAATCTTTGACTGAGCCACTGATTAAGCCACCTGTGCTGAAGCAGGGATAGCCTGAAAACCTGACCTGTTGGGTGGTCTTGAGGACTGGAGTTGAGAACCCCTGAATTAGGGGTTTATTCTATATCAGCAAACGTGGACAATTGGGCCATTGAAGTAAATGTGAAATTTCGGTCGAAATCTGCCCGATCGGCCACTGCAGCTGATATGGAATAAACCCCTTAGTAACAGAAACGACTGAAATTACAGTCATTTTAGGTCCTGCGTTTCTATTTTGCACTTCGATACATTCATATTATGCATCTAAATAAAACAGAGTTTTTTTGAGGGGTTCAAAAACCCATTATAATTGGCAGCCGATCTATCAGATAAATGGTCAGATTTAAATACCATCCCTTTTTGGCACGAAGGGAATATCGTTGGTCCCATATTACCAGTAATTGTTAAAGGTAACCGCTCAAATGTAAATATGCTGAACAAGTAGACGTGTGTTTCTCCCATAATACACATAGGCAGCCGGTCGCAATGTAAACATGATTCTGATCACCCCAATTACATAGCATCTTTTTCTGTAATAACATATACTGACAGTAATAGTGCATTCAAAGATTGGAAATGTTGTGCCTTCTCCTCTTGCAGATTACATGATGGAAATGCCCTCCAAATCCTCTTTTTAATCCGAAAATACTGTATGCAACTAGATTCTACTTTCCCAAATACAATGAATAAGTAAAAGTTCAAACTGAAATGAGGGAATAGTTGACATATATCACACTCTGCTCTATAACATGACATGTTTAGTGCTTTTTTCATTGGAAAAGTTGCATATTCCATTGTTAAGTGTTATTTGCAAGAATGGTTAAGTGAGCAAACGGAATAATTACAAAAGATTGGACATTGCCAAAACATTTCCAGCAGTCTGTTATATTGCATATGACTTGTGCACCATGTGATTCCTTATAAGAAACTAACCATACAGTGCAAATGTCTGTCCAATAGTATTAAATAATGGGGATAATTCCAGAATATTTTGTACTATGTTTGTTACATAAGTGCCAATACCTTTAGGCAGGGGTGCTCAACTCCAGTCCTTAACCTCTCCCTCCAACCCCCCCTGCAAACCCAATAAGGTCAGGGTTTCAGGATATCCCCACCGAGAGACATACAAAAGGTAACTGTTCTGCATACAGATTTCTAGAACATGCTGTCCAAGATTACAATGCTAATTTAAGGTGCAATATTCGATCCCCTAAACATAAATACTGATATAACGCTTTTGAATGAACTGACCAAACGTTTCTGTGCTTTGTGTAAAAAAATGCAAAAAAAAATAATAATTAAATAATGTCCAGTATTCTATTTATTCTTTATTTTAACTGTGCCTAAGTGCTGCCCAAAGTGAGATGACCGGTATACAAAATAAACTTCACAAACAAATAATTGGTCAATTCAAAATCATTTAAAAAGGTAGCAGTGCTCGGAATTTTTTTGGCTGTAAAATGGTCTACAAATGTTTGGTAGTGACCTTCACAAGTTTAGTTATCAGTATTTCCCTAAATCGTATTATAAAATGGTATTAATAACATACCACAATACTACTCTTATTTATCCTATTACAGTACATTTCATATCGTAATAATATATATATGCTTTACATTATGCAATTTCAAATAAATAGGTTACCAAATATATGGTTCTGGTTATAGAAATTTGTGGAAACGTTTTCAATATATAGATATTTAGGCTCTTATTTACTAAGCGGTGCCATGATACTTTCCTGCATGGTAAGACACCAGGGCCGTAAGATGTCTTCCAGCACTGGAAGGTGGCTTATGATATAGCATGACTTAGGAAATATGAGCCTTAGTGCACTCCGTAAATAAAGGGGGAAAGAAGTGGTCATTTGCTAAAAGACCATGTAATACAATGACCAATAACTGGTAGCAAGTTAGAAGATTAGAAACTTTGGCACACATATATATTTGTATTTATTTATATCTCAAGTTTACAATTGATCCTTCAGAAAGGAATGGTGTGTGGCAGAAGTAGAGCTTATGAAAAATAATATATAAATGATATACAAGAAGTCATGCTTTTCATCCATATTAACAGGGATACAGAGAATCAACAGCTTCCTTCTAGAGAACATCTAAGGATCCCGAAACAACTTGCTGTAATTGTACAATGAACATATACGCCTATATTATTAGGCAGACTACGCAGTATTCTTCCAAAAGACACCATTGCCTTGAATGAGCTATATCGGTGTCCTATGCAGTAGACTTCTTGATAAATATGGGCAACATTATTAAGCAGTGTTCTGCCATTAGACACCTTATGGCCCATTGACATGAATGGATTGGAAGGGTGTCTTCTAGTGCCAGAAGGTGTCGTATAGTAGTGGCCGGAAGGTGTCCTCTCGTGAGAGAGGATATATGCCCTTTCAAGTGGCTATTTTTTCTACTTCATTTGCTCTTTGGTCGTATAAATGGGACACATATTTGCCGAGCTGTTTGTCGGTTGAATGCAAATTACTGAAAAGTTGCTTTCATTCTGCGCAGGGTGTCCTGAATTTTCCGGGAATGTTTTTCTGACGGCATGTGATGGAAATTGGCGTTGTTGTCTGCGGCCAAGACAGAAATATCTGCATCACTGAAATGAGCTATTCGTTGTCGGAGGTAAGACTTCAGTTCTGGATCAGGAGTGAAGGAGTACGGAATTTCTTGAAATGCGTGAACCTGACTCACAACTTTTGCAATGTTCCTGTGTAACAAAACAGTAAAAAAGAAGAGCTGCAGTTTTAATTTAAACAATATCCGATGTGTGATAGAGAAATGTAAGTTTAGACATTACTGTAATTCATTTTGCTTAAACATGTTTTATTTTTAGAACTATAATTTGATTTAAAGGGGAACCCCTAACCCAGAGGTGGCCAACTACAGTCTTCAAGGGTCACCAACACTTCATGTTTTAAGGATATCCTTGCTTCTGCACAGCCACCTGAGCCACCTGTGCTGAAGCAGGGATATCCCCAATACCTGGCCTGTTGGTGGCCCTTGAGGACTGGAGTTGGCCGCTCCTGTACGAACCCAAATGCATAGCTGGTATCTTTCAAGAAAGCAGCACATAGCATGATAAAGACATGAAACACCACCGGACCCGCACCTGTCTCAGATGGGATCCGTCCCACATCCCTTTGTCCCAGTCCCGCAAACATACACTGTTAAGCTGCCAATACCAGTATCTCCTATGCCGGTATCTCCTATGCATTTGATTCCCACGGTCATATGACGCGGGACATTTCAATGCATAGGAGATACTGGGACCCCATAACGGGCCCTGTATCTCGGGAAGCAGGGGGTCCCCGGACCTGTAATCAACGGGGTTCTGCTCCGGAGACCCCCTGCTCATCTACACTAGTAATAAAACCCTAATGAAAATTTGAACACGTTCGTTACCGTAGCGGCTATCTGCTATGGTAATGAAGCTCCTTTAATGTAATTTTTATTAATAGCGTGCGGGAGCAGGGGGTCTCCTGAGCTGAAGCGGTATGATTTCAGCCTCAGCAACCCCCTGCTTCCCGAGTTATAAGCCCTGATATGGGGCATCTGGTGTCAGTATCGCCGCCATTTTTAAATCGTCCGCATCACGTGACCGGGGGATTTAAATAATGAAGGAGATACCGGCACCCCATATCTGGGCCTGTAACTCAGGAAGTAGGGGGGCCCCAAGGCTGAAATCAATGTGGTTAATCTCAGGAGACCCCCTGCTCCCACACACTAATAATAAAAATTACATTAAAGCAGCTTCATTACCTTGGCAGATAGCCGCTAAGGCAATAAAGGGGTTAAGGCACAATAGCAGGTTTATTGATGGAAGAGGGAGTGAGTGAAGCAGGTACTTGGCCCTTCACTCACCCCCTCTGCCCCCAATAAACATAACAATATGTACTAAACACCAATACACAACCCACCCACCCCCTGTGCCCCCACATAAAACCATCATTTTTTTTTAATACACAGGATTGATACCAGAGGCCGGCAGGGGTTCCCACGGCTGTCTGTCGGCCCCAACGGGGTCCCCGCGGGTGTCTGGGGGGCTTGGGTGGTCCCCGCTGGCCTGCGGTAACAATCCTGTACCCAAATTTGTTTTTTGCAGACATTGCAATAAATACATTTTCCCTCTCTCCCCCTCCAACACATACAGTACAGTAGTGGGCAAAAGAACTATTATCCAGATATGGATAATAGCTAATTTGCCCACTATTAAAACAAACATTAGCCAGGCAGCATAATTAAAGTAAATAAACCTTTCTACTTACCCCTGCCATCATGAAGGCGTCTTCGTCAGCATACCGCAGGACATTGTCCTCCGTTGCCAGAAAGAATACATACAAAAATACACTCTAATGGCCCCTATCCCCTTAGCGGTTAATAACCGCTATAGTAATTAAGGGGTTAACCCACCCTCCCCTGCTACCCACCCCGGAGGCTTAACCACCGACCCTAGACCCACTACATCCACCCTGTACCCATTAATTGGCATCCATATAATATGGGCATGATAAGCCACTATAGCAGTCAAGGGTCACACTAAAAAATACACGAAGGCCCAAAAAACACAATAATAAAACATACACAAGCACATAAACACCACAATTCAATAAATAAAAGCACTAGCCAACAAATTCAATTAATAAAAGCACTAACCAACAAAACAATTAAAGAATTTTAACTAGTAACCAACAAAATAATTAATTAATACAACCACTAGCCAACATATCAATTCAAACAAGGAGCCAGCAAAAGAATGAATAAAAAACGCTAATCAATCGGAAAAAAAAATACATAAAAACAAGCCATCCAGATGACAAACTATTTAATGCAAACAATCAAGAGAAACAGAAAAAATAACACTCAAAAGAAAACAAGTATAAGTCCTGTGTATAGAAAATTAAATGATGGGTTTATGTGCAGGCAAAGGGGGTGGGTTGTGTATTGGTGGGTAGTACATATTGTAATGTTTATTGGGGGCAGAGGGGGTGAATGAAGGGCCAAGTACCTGCTTCACTCACCCCCTCTGCCCCCAATAAAGCTGCTGTTGTTCCTTAACCCTTCATTGCTTTAGCGGTTAGCCGCTAAGGTTATG
The DNA here is from genome assembly GCF_040206685.1 of Ascaphus truei. Classification (NCBI taxonomy): domain Eukaryota; kingdom Metazoa; phylum Chordata; class Amphibia; order Anura; family Ascaphidae; genus Ascaphus; species Ascaphus truei. Next base: position 75,454,735 of record NC_134490.1, on the reverse strand, counting down.
AAGTTTCCTGTAAATGCATTTTTATTGCATGGGATTCATGCCGGGGGACTCCGGAGCTGATATTAATGGGTATCAGCTCAGGAGACACCCGGCATCAATCTGATGCAGGAAAAATGCATTATTTTTCTAAGTCCTGTCTCGCCGCTTATCACCACCTTCTTGCCAAGTTTTCCTGGAGAGACGATTTTGAGAGGAAATCTCAATTCTAGAGCGTAGTTAGCCTCGATAAGCTAATCAGGGCTACTAGAATTGCACGAGTTTGACAAGCTGCCAATAAGTGGCAATTTTTATTTATTTAGGCAAACAAATTTGCCAAAAAGCTCGTCGCCGACTTATCAGGGCTTACGGAACAGCAGTAGGCCTTTTTGCCGACAAGTATCTTATCGCTGTTAAGTGCATAGGCCCCAAAGTCTAGCAGTTGCAAAAAGTAGTTTCTTATTGCAACACTTTGGCCTCACTTTTTAGTTGAAATGTGTTTATTGTAGTGCTGAGGCTACTGGCTAAAATCTTTTAATTGACAACACTGTGTGAACCACTTTCCCACTGCTGTAAAGCCTTTTTTACCCTCTTCAGTAGGATCTGCAAAAATAAAATCAGCATATATTTCCATACATATGTTGATAAAACCCTACTGTCTCACCAATCTAATCAATCTTTAAGCACCGTACTAAAGGATTTTTCATTAATACACACAACTAGAAAGTGTAAGTGTTGACATTGTGTATGTAATGTTATAGCCCATAAAATACTCTTGGCAAAATACAAGTTTAAATGTAAGTAAAATAAAAGCAATAATTGATTTAGTTGTTGATTCATACACATCTATTCTCTTTAGTTTGAAATGTTTCAGAAACAGTTGTCTCTAATATCTATTCCACTCACCTAAGCTTATTCCATTTAAAAGCCCCATTGGCCATGGTGAAACCACCCGTTTCAAGCTGCTGTACATGCATTGCTAAAAGATAAGCTGAAGGAATTGTGGGTAACGTTCTGAATCTGTCTCCTTTCATCAAACACAAGCTGTCACTCTTTAAAAACACCTAGTAAGAAAAACCAGGATTAGAAACAGACGATATCATCACTAATATAGCGACATCAAAGGTTGGTCTCCGCCGCACACAGAAACCGTACTGTGATTCTGAAGAACCTTCTGCTGCATTCTATCGGGAAGAAACGTGAAATAACCACTTTTCCAGGGCTGAGACCTCTTTGTCAGGTGCAATGTAGCATAAAGTGCACAGAAAATCAGTGGGACAATAAATAACCTTGTGTGTACATCCATCAAGCAAGGGTTTTACGCTGCGATGTTCAAACGGATGTCACAGTTAATCATTTGCATATATCATGTACACAAAAAAAAAATAAGAGACTGGGCTCACAACACAAATACCGCAAATGATCGAATAAACGCCGTGCCTTAGATAATATGAGAGCCTATGTGGGTACAGTAGTATTAGGACAAATAAGGGGCTACCGTGGTGTGGTTTGCAAGCTCAAAATGCTTTGGCCAAAGAATTTAAATAAATGCCACTCACTTATGAAAAGAAAACAGATAAGTATTTAACTATATCATTTGTCATATTGACTGTAGCACTGAGGCTTTTTGTTCCTTCTACTTGCAACAAAAGGGATCTGTGGGAGATCACTCTGTTATCTTCCTTCTACTTGCTAACAAAAGGGATCTGTGGGAGATCACTCTGTTATCTTCCTTCTACTTGCTACAAAAGGGATCTGTGGGAGATCACTCTGTTATCTTCCTTCTACTTGCTATGCCAGTACCATCCCTGTGCACCGGCTATTATATTTGCTAATTGGCGAGCGGTATACTACAAGTTATTGCAATATATTAGGACCAATAATAATATATTGCCTTCTCTATATATCACTGCAATAGAGCCGCTATACTATCCAGTATACGAATTGATATACACCCATATGTTTATGACTAAAACACCTGGTTGCCTATTATGACAAACATTTAATAATTATTACAAATTGGGTGTAATTTATCCACCACCACCTGGTATTCTTCTTATATATAAATATTTATGTCAATATACCATAAGACATTATACTATACTACTTTAGCCCTTGGAAACTGCATACTTAATTAAATTATATCACTGTATATAATTATGTTGCACTAAGTTTTTGTTCTAAAAACCGGACTTTATTTAAAAACATTTTTTTAATAAAACTTAATAATTTAGCAATTCTCCACCTTATGAGTGCAATATTCAGAGACCTATCCTCTCCTCCGATATTTCCCATTATAATATCCTGTAAATGCACCTCATTAATCACCGATTTGATAAATAAAAGCTGAGCAAGGAGTATCCATTTACCTAGGGATAACGTCACTTCTTCTGAATATTCTGAAGCAATACCACGTGGGTTGTATACAGAGTGTATATATATTTTACCTGACGAAGGGGCTATATTCTTTGCATTTTGATTTCTGTACCCTGACTTGTACCCTATTCCTCTTTGTTTTTGTTAGGAAATAGTTATTGTTTAATACCTCTACAGCTTTTAGCTCTTCCAATATTTCAGACACTTTAGAGGGTAAACTTTTCCAAACCTACAAAAAAAAAAAAGTTATTGTATTTGGTCTTCTGTATTATGGAAATGGATCTTAAAAAGTAAATATTAAAACTTACAGGGAGTTGTCGTACAATAAGGTTTTCTAATCCTCCCAATATTTGAACAGCGGTTGCAAAATCCCGTTGTTCATAGCATAATTTTGCAATGAGAAGAAATTTGGTCAGTATGCTTGCCTGCAACTAGAAAAGAGGATTGCAAAAATATATAACAGACCATGACACAATTAGGAACATATTAAAAACACAAGAAAAAGCAAATTTTTTTTTAAAGAAGCTTTACAGATATCAAAAAGTGGATGGCTAGTGTATTTTCATCTGGAAGATACTCAGAAATGATGGTTAAGAAGATTTTGCTCAATGTGTCACGCTGCTATTTGTGTAGTTAAAAGATATAATTTTAATACATCTTGTCTATTGTACTAAGCTGTGGAATATGTTCTCAACTTGTACTTACAACAATAACCATTTACTAAATATGTTGGACAGTGTGTATGAAACCCACGATAAACCACTGTGTTATCTAACCAACATGCAACACTAACCTTGGAAGTATGACATGTCACAATCTCTGCAGAAACCCAAGTACTGACATTATCTGCAAATCGTAGCAACTGTAACATATACTTTTCTTGCGTGCAGTTTGGCAAAAACAGACTGCAAACTTCACCAGGAAGGGTCTCGAGACAAAAAGTCCTGGGAAACACAAACAGATGCACATAGTGCTAATGCAGGAGCAGATTTTATAATAATGTGAACTTTTTCTTTCTATTGAATTTACATACTAGAGGAGTAGATTCAAATGCAGATGGTATGCTACTGTAAATAATCAAATGAGCATTCCCTCCTTGTACCAAGATGCGCTAAGGACAGCTGTGTGTTTTTAAAAGGTTAGTTGTAGGTGATTGGTTTATAAATGGTTTTGGCAAACAAGAATAAGTATTTTTTTTTCTACACTTTTAAAGAGAGTCTTTAAAATATATATATTTTTGTTACATAGTTACATAGTAGATGAGGTTGAAAAAAGACATGCGTCCATCAAGTTCAATCTATGCTAAATTTAGACAGATACTTTATCCTATATCCGTACTTAGTTATTAATCCAGAGGAAGGCAAAAAGGTTTGTTTGTCTTGTTTTTGTTTTAATATCTGCAGCCTTTGATTACCTTTCTTGAAAACGAATGACCTAAACTGCAGATCGATACATTCTCCTGTGATCGATCAGCAAAGATCCTGCTTCCCTGGGTTCACTAAATGGCAGCCTTTCTGTTTCAATCAGCAGCTACAATATATCCCCGATGTTAGTAAAGTAACGTTATCTATTGTTACAGTTTGCAGCACAAACTGTTGGGAATAATGGCAAGAAATTATCACAAACAGGAAAGTGTTGCAAAGATCTTGCACTGCTGGGGAAGTGTGTTTAAACCTGTTATAGAAATCAACTCATCCATTCACAAATGTATTCCATAAAAACTAATTCTACACAAAAAGTATAGTTCTTCTAAAAGCCTAGTATGAATGATTGCATATACAGGGGTCCATGTTAAAGAGGCAACTCAAGCTGGCCCTTTTTCTTGTTTTAGACACAGGATTGAAGCACGGGGTCTCCGAAGCTGAACTCCATTCATTTCAGCTCCGGTGACCCCCTGCTTCTGGAGATACTTACCTCCGCAGTGGGTACCGGTAGCCGCTCCACTCAGTTACTAGGGTTCATGTAATGGCGACGTTTCAAAGCTCCCGCGTCCCGCGGGCCAATAGAAACCTGTGACATCATCCAGTTCGACTTCCTATTGGCCTGCGTGACGCGGGAGCTTTAAACGTTAAAACTCAGTCGGAGCGGCTACTGGCACCCCCTAAGGAGGTAAGTATCTCATGAAGCAGAGGGTCCCCGGAGCTGACATTAATGGGGTTCAACTCCGGAGCCCCCCCTGCTTCGAATCGGTGTTAAAAAAATGGAAAAAATGAACACGGCATGAAAAGCTCCTTTAAATGAATAAGAAGCAATAAATGACACATTGTGAGTCCTTATTTGCATGTCAATACCCAGAATCCCTGGCTGCAGGGGAAGTATTGTATGCAGAGTGATTATGGGGAAAGGCGGGGTTGCAGACCTGTCTGAGACATGTGAATGTGCTCACACGTGGTATTTTTATTTGCTGTATATAGGAAGGGAATGTGTTGAGACAACTTCACACTCTCTCCTGCAATTGTAACAATATTTACTGCTTTCCTGGTACTGCGATCAGGAATGGTGAAGACTGGGGAAATAGCAACAGCTGTTAAACAAAAGGTTTTGTGATGTGTTATAGTCAGCTCTGGCATTTGTAAGTAAACCTAATGATAATAGTTCAAGTAGACTTACTTTGACACATTAGTTGATTTATCTTTAACGCCCAGTGCTCTTGAATTCAAAAAATGTACTGGATGGCTTTTCTGGAACATTTCCTGATAATAATAATAATAATAAAAAAGTGACAAAATCAGATATTTTCTTTTGTGTTGACTCTTACCCAGAAATGTTCCTGACTTTTTTTTATGTTGTAATAATAACTTTTATTTCATATAGCGCTTTTCTCCCAATGGAACTAGAAGCGCTTCGCAATTACAGTATAGTGCGTGGTACGCAGCACATGGGAATGTTACAGACACAGTCCCTGCCCAGATGAGCTTACAATCTATGTTGCTGGTGCTTGAGGCACAGGGAGATAAAGTGACTTGCCCAAGGTCACAAGGAGCTGACACCGGGAATTGAACCCGGCTCCCCTGCGTCAAACTTAGTGTCATTGTTTCCAGAGTCCGTGCCTTTGCTCACCGAGTCGCTCCTTCCTTGTAGCTATATACCCATACATTTGTTTTTTGAATGGATAAAAAAGGCTGCCATGTTTCTCATAGTAATGCCTCACCACTTCTAGGTCAAATGCAAACTAACTAGGACAACTAATAATACAAACAGCAAGCCACGCTTACTTTAAGACCTATAAGAGAAGGACACTAGAGATGCGAAAAAATGCCTTACATTTCTAACTCTCGGCGTCCGAAGGACCTGCAGCACTAACAGTATCATAAGGACATGGTTTTTGGTTCCTACACTCCAGTAAAGCCTCGCTGAGAGGAGGAGAGATGTGTGTAAAGTATGCATGTTTGTGTAAATCAATATAATCGGAAACTGTCCACAAGAATGGCCTGGAGTAAACCTTTTCATATGTCCATTTGTTAATACTTTTCACGGACACCCGAGTCCTGATTAATAAAACCAATACTCCAGATTCATGAATCTGTTCTCAAAACTAGTTCTGGTCAGAATTGTAATTGTATTTATACTTATTTATATGTGAGTCCACAGTCTTTAGCTCCCTCTAGTGGAGTTGTGCAGAAGTACAGGCCTCTTCCCCTCTTGATAAATGGAGGAGATAGAGGGAGATATGTAGAAACAGATGGGGAGGAAAAGGTAAGACAGAGGTGAATAGGGTAATGAGATGGAGCAGAACAGGATAGGGAGGGAACAGAGGGACAAAGACTGAGGATAGATGTAACAGAAATAATTAAGTGGGAGAAAAAGAGGTGGCTAAGAATCTGAAAAGTAAGTCAGTGGGAGAGTGACAAGGAGAGACTGTATTAAAATTACCCCGCAACTCATTGGGCCTAACTAAGAGTTGTACATTCAAATACAATTATTCATAGAGATGGGTAGAATTTAGTTTATATTTGTCTGCGTCACAGGTCACCAATTGTCCCCGGTTCTGCAGATACCAACAGTTATCGGTCCCGGGGAAACAAAATGGCCACCAAAGCAGAAGCCAAAAGGAAGCCGCATCGGACGACACGGCAAATTCCTATTGGATACCACCAGCGCTATCTTCAATACCCGGCATGTGACCTGGCAGAGAAAACTACAAGTAACTGGGGGGCCCTAAAGCTGAATAAGCTAGCGTGATCCAGCTCCACCCCTTCCCACCCCGGTAACAGAATCTGAACAGGGAGTCCCATGATCCCATAAATGTACCTTTTGTGTGCTGGTAAAATTAAAGATGGCTGCCGTGGTCGTACAATACGAAGCCACGACATCATGCTCTAATGATATTGCGGGTTCCTAGTGGCCCATTGAAATGAGGCATGGATGACAGCCATGCCGATTTCCCAAAAGGAACCAGAAACACCAGCACATCAAGTAAATATTTAGGAAAAAAGGGGTCATCCGAGATTTTTAAAAAAAGTGCACTTCAGGTCCCGGCATCTGTAAAAAAATAAAATTGGAGTATGGGGGATTGCTGCTTTAATCAAAAGAATTGCTATCTACCCCAAATCGGGACTGGCCATTTGAACGAACAATAGAATATTTCCTACATAGCTTTCACATAAGATATAAGACTTTCTAAAGATAACAAAATATATATGGTCACATTCTAAGACAAGACATACGAGTTCTCCGAAGCGGAGGTGCAGAATAATCAATGAATTTTGTACTGGTGAAATAAATAAACCAGTTAAACAAAGCCAAAATACAGTAGTCACATACCATTGTCTGTAAACATGATTTACCTCTTGGATTAATGTTAATTGAGAAGAGATCTGATGAACACTGCATTCATATACAGAGTATGTTCCACGCTCATCTGCTTTAATGTAAGCCAAGGAAAACTCTTCAACAAAACTAGGATAGCATGGTCGAGGTATCGCCGATGCGATGGTGTATGGCTTATCTTTCTGGTTAGGTACATTGGGTCCATTACCTTTGGAGAGTTTCCAGTTAAAGCTCTGCAAAAAAAGAGAGTAATTGGATACAGCTGAAATCTTCTAAATCACCTTACAAACTCTGTTCATCTTCAGTTAAACATATAAACCACTAGTTTTCTACCTCTTAAAAGGTTATTCTGGCTTAGAGGAACACCATTAGCAGATGCTAATGCCAATGATGGACTATGGGGATATAGTGACGGAGGGTGGGATAGAACAAAGCCATCCCTTGTTTGTCGTGCTGGGATGTTCCTGGCACTATAGTTTAATGTATAGTCAAGGTCCACACTAGGACCAAAACATTGATCCTTGTACGTTTGCACTATAACAATTTCTGCCAAAACCATTGGAGTGATGGTTCTTGAAAGAGCTGAAAGTGAAAGAGCTTCTTTCTTCCCAGGACCTGCTATACCCCAATATGCTGGGGCTTTCTGAGCACCCATGGCAGCTCTTCACCATCATTTTGAGTGCACCTACCTGCTCTTTTAACAATATTTTCATGGACATTCGGGCACTGAAAAGGTGAACATACCATCAAAAGAGTTCTTCATAGGTGTCATGCAAAAGGTTTCTTTGTCATGTGTGTCCAATACACATGAATAAGAAGACACTTGTGAGTGTGCAAAGAGGCTTTATAATTGTATCTATGAACTGCCTATAAGAAATATACACTTAATGTTCATAAAACATCCTATGCCGTTTTCACATAAATTAATGTCCTCTGATATTTCTGACTATTCAGAAAAGGATGGAATAAAACTTCACAAACCTTTCTGGAGACATTATCTTCAGACAACTTTGTGCACAGTGAGTGTAAAGATTTTGTGTCATCCTTCTTATCTCCAGAACTGTAGCTTGGAGAGGAAATTGTGTATTTCTTATTGGAAACTTCTTGCAGTAATGTCATCAAGTATTCACCGTGGTCATCTCTTGGAAGAATCTAAAACGTATTGTAAATGTAAATATGTTATGTTATATGAACCCAATGGGTGCAATACTTGTTTTGTTTTAGAAAACCAGTTCTATAGGTAATTTAATTATGCAAAACAAAGAAAAATGCACAAAGCTACAAGAGAATGGCTTTGCTGTTAAAGCCTGAGTCTCTAGAGTAGATACTAAAGTAGAGTTTGTGGCCCAGAACCATGCAGCTCAGCTCATATGAATGGGAGTAAAGGCGTGCTAGAGTTTAGCACCCTTTTGTGGTTCTGGGCCTGTGTGTCCCATCAGAACATGCTTCTGGATTCTTTATTAACCTTTGATATGGGTGATCACACTGCAATCCCTCATTAGCTGCCATTGATTTAAGTAGTAGTTAACATGGGATTGCAGGGCAATAATAACCCATATTTTAGGTTAGTGAATCTTGCCCATAGATCTCTGTAATATCTTTGGGACAGGAATTGTGTATTTTGGCTATGAAATAAAGTTCCCATCATATTACAATATATGCCTGCAGTCATTTGAAAAGTTCAAATAAAGTAATTTATGATTTAACCAACTGCATTTTATTTCAAGTGTCTGCACCTAGGTAACCTGGTAGTACTCCAATAACCTTTTCCAAATCTTCAGCCTGGGTCGGTGGCTTCACAATTCTATACGTCAGTAGGTTACACAGATCTATTCAAAGCAAAACACGTAACTGAAGATTTGTTCCAATGGCTGTGCAATACTCTCCACAGAAAGCTGTGACATTTGCATAACACAGCCAAAAAGAATTATGTTTGTGAAACTTTGTCTCACCAAGGAAATGTTGCTCAAGAGTAAGGCTACAGTGCACCACCTTTATAAAAGCTGAGATCATACTGTGTGCTTGAGCGCATGCATGGCGCGGCGCGCGTCCGACACCCAAGCGATCTCTTTTCAGTGTTTCAGGCGTTGGGGGGCGTGGCAGAGGCGTGGCTATGATATCACGGCGCTGATTCGCCATGATTAGCTGAACCGCTCACGTGACGCGGCCGCCACTTGAAAATACTTTTTTTTGTCTTTTCAAAACGTGGTCGCGCCATTGCTCAGTCGCGCACGCGCACTAGGAGAGGTCTCTAAGGCCTCGAATATAGAACAGGCGCGCGACCGAAAGTGTGATGTTACACGTGCCTGTACTTGCCGAGAGCCGTGGCCTGCATGTTTGTGCGATGGGGGGGCGTGTCACGGAGCTGATTGGGCAAACCGCTCATGTGACCTGGCCGTCACGTGGCAAATTCAAACAAGTTTGTCGCGCAAAGTACCGGTCGCCCTTTGCGCTCGTGCACTATACAAATGCACATTGGACTCCTACTGTTTGTTTTCGGCGCGAACAACGTCTGCTGCACTATGGACACGGCCGAAGGGATCCTGCAATTTGTGCTTGGAGTGTGTACCATCGAGACTTGTATATGCAGAAGCTTGAGCTCACATGTATGGACTGTCATACAGGACCATTAACAGGTATTATAACATGCAACAATATCTGATTTTTTTATTCAATATGATACACACTACATGAGGGAACAATACACCGTTGACGGGCTACAGCTGGCTTAATTTCACAGTTCCTATAACATAAAATTGTGCACTTAATAGCGTAATGTTCTGGAATAGGCTACAACACATTCAAGTCAATTGTGAATATACTCTGGGAAATGTATTTTACCCACCAAAATATTTATACTCCAATTCAAATGAAATACCTGTGAATTAATTAAATCTTCCAATTTATCTAAAAGACCTGGATTTGGGGAGAAATCGGTATGCCAACAGTCTTCAATCCAAGTTTGTAGGAGAATTAGAGCCCGCTGATAGATTTTTGTGTACGTGGGTGAAGAATCCATCTCTCCTCTAGTAATACAATAAGTTAATTGAACACATTACATAACTGAGCAGGCATGGAATTATTTGTAACAAAATATGCACTATTGGCAAAATCAGGAACCATTTTTAGGTATATATATATATATATATATATATATATATATATAACACAGCAGTATGCACCTAATAATAATAACAACTTTTGTAACAAGTTCTACTAGCATGTCAGTATATTAAGTAGGTGTAGAATGGGAGTATTGGATTCCCACATAAGACCAAACAGAATGAATGGAACCAATACAGATGCAGCGGCCGTTATACAACCATTTCTCTCATTTTTTTTCGAGATCTCCCGGAGATCTTTGCTAGATTTGCCACAACAGACTAATGGCCCATCGGATTAACACAACAGGGGTCTACCTGTCTGTAAGAGATGCGCAGTAAGAGAGAGGCTGAATCAGTCACTCTACCTGCGCGCCTCTAACATGTGATCATGGGGTTTTATTTCATTTTAATATTACAGTATTGTAGCAGGGGGTCTCCGGAGCTGAACCGCATTGATTTCAGGTCCGGGACCCCCCACTTCTAGAGTTACAGGCCCAGTTATAAAGGTGCCAACTCCAGTCGCCAAGGGCCACCAACAGGCCAGGCATTAGGGATATCCCTGCTGCAGCACAGGTAGTTCAATTAGTGGCTCAGTCAGAATTACCTGTGCTGAAGCAGGGATATCCTTAAAACCCGACCTGTTGGTGGCCCTTGAGGACTGGAGTTTGCCCCCTGCCCTAGGTAGTTACTTATGAAAAAAAACATATAACTGTTTATTTTTTTTAAGGGAACAATCTATTAAATAAATCATTTGTTCACCTTCAGCTTTATTCCTTCAAAAATGATATTGCTGTGAGTTAATGATTAAATAGAAATACATTTTTACAGCCGCATTTCCGAAAGGTTTAAGGCCTAAATAACGCAGCAAAAAAAAATAATTCATTTTATCTCAGTGATAAGTGTGGGCTAATTAGATATGCAAGAGCATTACATTTAATGACTGCATCGCAAATGAAGATTTAACCACGACAATATATTCACATGCTACTCTTTCAACTCTTATACCTGCTGATATTGGGCTACCGCTAATACCGTCAATTTGCATCACCTACCTAAGGCTGGCATTAGGCCCATGTATATAATGGCCATTAAAGACATAGGCTAGGTAAGACTAGCCAACCAGGAATGGATGATAAAAATGCGTAATACTAACAATGTTGAACTTAATGCAATCATTGGTATTCCTTAATATATTAATATACAGTATTATTATTTCCATATTCTAAAGGATGAAAACTACAAATGTTTTTGACTAATCACTTATTCATAAGAAAATAAATTACTGTTCTGTTTTCAAGCATACTGTATAATCTTATTTATTCTACGTTAACCATGATTTACCAGATGCAATATTGAAATTGTTACAATCGAATATAAAGTACTTGAATAGTACAAACTTTTTAATATAATGCTGGTTAATCATTACAGTACAGAAAGCTGATATTTATATTTTCCATCTAGTTTATGTAGCTAGATTACAGCCTTGTAATATACAAGCTACAACATTTCTAGACATTACCAATATAGTGGCATAAGAAATAAACCTTCACTACTGAAACAAGATTAACATGATCTGCTATATGTATGTCTGCTGATAAAAACATTGATTTGAAAGAAAGCGGAGAGCTAATGTGATTTGTTTCCAGAGAATAAACGCATTACCTTGGCAACGTATTATTAATTCTGTCAATAAGAAACTGCAAAAGATCTTCTTGAGTGCAGAAATATCGGAAAGTGTAGAGGAATTGTTGAACATACCCATCTAATACGACATTGCTATAAAAAAAACAAGAAAATTATATATGAGACAAAAGATAACACCAGGTATAGTAATAAATGCCGTGTCCCATCTCCCCCCTGCTCTTATTTTACATAGGTGGGAAGCAGAGACTGAACGGTGTTCATTTCAGCTTCGAGGACCCCCTGGTTCTGTGGATACTTCCCTGTAAAACTAGTATACGAGGTACTGCCCTATCCAAGCTAAACAAAATAGTGGTTTCAATCTACCACGTTACACCGGCAAATAGAAAGCTGCAACGTCACCTGTTGTGGCTTCCTATTGGTTCGCGTGACGCGGGTAGGATTTAACCACTTGAGTGCCGGAGGGGGGCGGGGGAGGGGTTGAGCCATCAGCGTGCCACAGCACCTATGGCTGGGGCCATAGAGGGGGTAGCAGGGTTGAGGCGTGCCTGCTGAAATCTGCGCGATTTCATGCCCATGCAGGCGAGCCAGCGGGCGCAATCGGGAGGTGGGGGGAGACTGAGGGAGGCGGGGCAGTGACGTCGCTGGGCCAATCGCCCGCGACGCACCGACGTCAACGTGCCGACATCACGGCGCCGTGACGTTGACGCTGCTCCGCGCTGATTGGATGTTTTCAGCCGACAGCGCTCTGAAAAACAGTTTGGCTGTCGGCTGAAAAATCCAGCACCTCAGCACGCCTGCGGACGCTCGCGTGAGCCCCCTCTAAAGACATCCTCATGGAGGATGCAGGGGCTCAGCGCGGAGCGTCCGCACGGCTCAGCAGGAACGTGCCTTCTATGGACTCAGCCTAAGGCAAATGCCGATCACGTGACTGCGGTAGCTCATAACCGGGAAATGGAAGAGGCTTCCTTTTTCATTTCCCTACACAACAGCACATGGCGCAATCTCCCCTGGAAACGAACGCTCGATAAGCATGACGTTGGCACCCATAGGTTAAACAACCAGTTAGCGTTCCCGGCATATATGTTGGGAAGCCGGGGACCCGCTGCTGTCCACCTATGTAACAAATAACATACTTTTAGGAGACCGTTAATAAAAGGTAAAAATTTTAAGACTGCAAATAAATATGACGCTGCTATTAAATGTGAGTATTTTAAATGTCTGGTGACATTTTGGAGGATTACAATAAGCAGGCAATGATTTCATATATCTTTAGTGCAAACTTTTATGTCCCATTGTTTTAAATATGACTATACTGGCATCAAAGCTCCATTACAAAGGTAATGTTTCATATTGAGCAGACCTTAACATCTTTTTTTTGTATTACAATGCTAAGAAAAAAACGTGTCATGTTTGTCTTTAGCAGTAAAACATACCACCCAGGTTTCGTAGTATAATGTACTGCTGGTGCTGAAGTAGCTTAGCGATTAGGACAGTGCATGTAAAGCAGGGAATCCAGTATGAACACCAGTGCCAACGCTCACAGTGACCTTGGCTAAGTCTGTTTGCCCCCTGCATGTGTTTCAAGCAAACATATTGGTCCAGATGGTTGAAAGGAATAAATAAATCCTATTCATTTCAACAGGACTTTTTTCTTTGATACGTACAGTATGGCCCAGTTTTCTGTCCCCAAATTGCACCACCTTTGCCTTGATTGTAAGCCCCTGTGCTCGTGGCACTAAAAGGTGATTATAAACCCTCTGGGATTGGCGCTCCTTGGGAAATATATATCAAGGCAGAAGTGGTGCAATTCTGTGTCAAAATTATTGCACCATCTGTATCAAAGGAAACCAATCCCATTCAAATCAATAGGATTTGTAACTTTGATGCATTTTTTTTGCCACAGAATTTCACTGCTTTCACTTTGATACAATGTGACCCTAAATATATGGAACAGCTTTAGAATAATGATATACGTGTATGTGTAATTTTCTTTTAACGCTTTCCCGCTAGAACAATACTTTGCAAGCACTGCTGCACATACCATGTGTTTATTATATAATATAAAGAATAGGCGTTGTATTCATGTAGATCATAAAGAAATATGGTTGAATATATTGCTGTTTAGTAGGTGAGGATAATTTTATTCTACGCAGATGCCATTATTTATTTAGCAAGCATAACAGATTTAGGACACACATCTGACTAAACAGACTTGGTATTGAGAGCTACAATCTTAATAAAGAAACTCACATTTTATGCTTTTTTAGGCAGACAGTTTATTGGTTTTATTGTAGTTGTCATGACCTGCTACGGTTTTATGGATGTCTCTCATAAGGCTACATTATATTAAAATGATACAATGTAATAAAAGGCAAACAATGATCTTGTCAAGTTATTTTATATTCATTCTTTATCATATCCATGGACCCAGATCTGGCTCACATCTATCTTTGTTATTCTTCCTCACCACCTATCCCCACGGAATGTATTGAACCTCGCACAATGTTTTTCCCACCCAAAACCGTCATTAGTAGTGTTTATTCCCTTTAACAATTTAGCTCTTAAACTGTTTTTTTTTTTTTTTTTTTGGCATTAGCATGCTTTTAACAGATTATTTGGAATTACGGGGTAATCCCTCCTAGGACCAAAGGGAATTTATTACAGTGACATGTTTAAGGGGTCTCATCTGGGTAATTGATGTCTTTATTTACACAGATCTGACACCTATATATATAGGTCATTATTTTTACAAATGTAGACTTGGGAGGGGTTTGATTTCCTCTGGCTGCTCCCTTTTGTGTGATGTCACTGTGTTCAGCCGGAGGATTGTACACCCACAGCCCCCCTGTCCCCTCCCTTTAATGTCACTGGTTCTCTGATCAGGATGGGTTGGGTTAAGGGGAAAGAAAACACTTGATTGACAAACACTTCTCCATTCAGAGACCCCTAAGAAATTCAACTGTCCGACTATGTGGGATTGCATCTTTAAGGTACTGGAGTCCAATTTAGCCCTAGTATTGCTTTAGTGAATGAATCACAGAGGTTATGTGGTATAGTGGAGGTTAGGGAGGATTCACATTACACATTTTACATTTAGATTTTGATTTACATTCATGAATTGATTGCAATAACGGCTTTTCTTTTTAACACATCAAGAAAAACAAAGTCCAAGTTTTAAGTCGTTTACATCAAATGCATTCATAAACATGCTCCTTTCATTTCATGAAGGAACAAAATGATGCAAAGGGAAATTACAAACATGCGGTATGCAAATACTACCATTTAAATACATAGCATACATAGCATGTCCCTTCCTTTAAGTGGGTTAGACTCTGTATTCCTTAATGCGATTGTCAACATGACCAAGAATATGATGTTTGTCTAAAGCGGGGCTACAAAAGATAAAAGGAGGGGGCGATGGAGAAGACCATCGATAATAATGACAATACGGACAGGCTACTCAAAATCTTACAGGCTCAGTGAACACTGCTCCTATGAGATTAAAATATATATTTGTTCTGTCTGATAAATGAGAAGATGAACGGACAAATCAAACTGATAAGGAGTTGAATGTGGGGATCCAACCATGTTCGCCTATTTTAACCATTACCACTCGGCCACTCCGTCCATCACCCTTTAAAATAAGTCACGCCAAATAAATGCGACACTACACGGGAAGACCCTTATTAGAAGATAAAAAAAAAATAATAATACATCCCAACGGCACATTGTAAAATAAACAAAAAGTATACCTGGAGTAAAGATACACCATTAATCCAAGGGGTGTCCCAGCTTGTAGGCTTTTTAATTTGCTGTGACTAGTTTGTCCTTTCTCGTTATAGATCAGCAGAAATGAGGAGTCATCAGAAGGGTTCAACTCTATCTCATGCCTTGTAAGGTTTGCTACTGTAGGAAGCTCACATTGTTCAAGACCCCATTGCTCTGCATAAGAAACCTCCATGTAGAGTAGAGACATGTTCAGAACATGAACTGAAGCATTGTTATAGATGTCACAGAAAAATACATTGGAGCGAAGATAAATAGGCAATACACATGGCATCCTAATGCCAGCTACCAGTCAAGGCCACTGAGACCCGAAGTCCATCTATGGCAACCCAAATATGATGCCAGCATGTCCTGCTAATGTGCCAGTACTCAAAGCGTGATAGTACTATGGAGTACAGATTACCTCTACTTACATAGTAACATAGTAGATAAGGTAGGGAAAAAAATAAATGCTTTTATATATACACTTATTTATATGCACAGTATCACTCTGGGTTTAATTTTAAAAGCCCCTCTCTAATAGTCTTACGGCAGAATCTTCGTCATATTTATCTATGATATACGAATGTCTTTAAAAATGTTTATCAGATCAAATTAAAATCATATACACATGGTACTGTAGTTGGACTATAAAACACAGAGACAGACGGTTCAGGTCCTTGATTTAATATTAATTTTAGAAAATAATGGAATGTAAAGTTATAAACAATTTATGTAACCATGAACCAACCCAATCAATCAATGATCATTATTGAAAGTCTCGTGGAACATGTATGGTTAGGAAATCTGGCTTGCCTCACCTGAAGTAATTTTTTGGCCAATTCAAGAAATTGCACCTTTGATTTCATTTCTTCCAAATGTCCTTTTAACTTGGGTAACATTTCTTTTACATCCGAACCTTGAGACAGAATACAAATAGAAATGACACTGAATATTAAGGAAAATCAAACTGAATATAAAAAGACAGTGTGTGTCAGCAGAAAATGTGGTTAGTAACACAAACGTAGAAATGAATCCAATACTGGGTCTAGACATTAAGACCATGGCAGATTGTTAACTAACCTATTGGTGTACCCATTGCTCCTACACGATGCAGGTTTTACCAACATGTGGTTTTTAAAAATGAAACGCAGAACTTTAACCAAGTCATTTGACAAAACTATACTACCAGTTATTCCTCATCATCAACTCATTTCCTGATTGCAAAGTTCTATAGGCAGTTATGACAGCAGGAATAGGTATGGAGTTGTTGGGGTGAGGAGGGTTAAGGGAGATGACATCTTAAGCATGAACCAGATTAATTTTTAGTTCTGCTTTGAATCTAAATTAATTTCCCACTTTTGTGATTTATATCTAATACTATACACGATACATAAAGCTTGGCCCCCCGCAGACGCACTTACCTGAATGCCCTCCTACTGTCTTTGTACATACGGTCTCCCCACCAATGAGACTGTAAGCTCTTCGGAGCAGGGACTCCTCTTCTACAATGTTACTTTTATGTGTGAAGCACTTATTCCCATGATCTGTTATTTGTATTATTTGTTATTTATATGATTGTCACGTGTATTACTACTGTGAAGCGCTATGTACATTAATGGCGCTATATAAATAAAGACATACATACATATAAAATCAGCCTAATAGACATGAAAAGACGGGTAGAAGGGAAGGTGTCCGTAAATGAATTTTTGCCTTGATAGAGCGTCTGAGATTTCAGAGTTGGAAAAGCTAATTCACACAGCTGGGACTTCTAATTCATTTTTAAATGCATCTTTTATCCTAAGTTAGGATAGAAACTCAATTACTGCTATTGTTTATAGAGCAAAGTATGTTTTGGATGATAAAACCTTTTAACATCTTTGGTAATTCTTCAGGTGCTGTCTTCACAAGGCGAATAAACAGAGATTGATTAGAAAGCAGAACATTTTACCTTTATTCCTCTTTCCTTTCAGCAATAAGCTCTGATAAAACTTAATGGTTTTTCTGTAATTTTTGGTTTCAATCATGAGCTGCTGCTCAAGCTCCTAGAAACAGAAAATACCAAATTATAGGTTTTCATTTCAACAATTAGTCACAAGTTTACAACGTATCAAAGAAGTTCTGTCTTAAATTTTAATACCAGTTCTGTGATGTTACGCCTTTGCAGGAGAGATAACATGACAATGTTATATTAGGAGCAGTAATACATTAAATAAACATGCCATTTATGATCAAGTATTGCTGAGAAAATTCACAACTCACCCAAAAAGCTGTTGTTTCAATTGCCACTGAATCAAACTGTTAACTAAACCCAAGACAACTTGCTGGAGTGCTACTGTATATTAAGAAATCACTTGACTCAACACATAATAAGTGAGAACGTTGTGGATTGTTCTTGGTGGGTAGCAATAACCAGACTGGCAAGGTGTAAGGAATCGGGGAACACGTCCTTTGTGACGTGTTCCCTCCTTACCTGTCGCCGCACGGACCTCCGCTCTGGCACAAGCGCGTGCACCCCCGCTCTGCTTACAGAGAGTGCGCGCATGCTTGACACGGAGCCAAGCTCCGCCCCTCGGACGCGCCGCGCTTCTCTCGCACGCAGCGCGCACATGTGACGCAGTGCACCGCTCCCAGCTGCGTGGCAAGTATTCTTATTGCCCACTTGTCTCCTGCAGCCTATCCCTGCCTCCGCAGAGGCCGCGCCTGCGTTCCGCCCCCTGCCTCATTGGATCCTGTCTGCTATATATGCCTTGCTCATTCACTCCTGCTTTAATGAGCATAACTGGTTGTAGCCTTGAGCTCCTGCGTTTGTTGTGCTTTGCTCCTGTCTTGTCTCTCTTGCAGTTTTGATTCTAAGTGTACCGACCCGGTTTGACTTCTGAACCCCTCTGGATATCGACCCCGGCTTACCCTCGACTCTGCGGACCTCTCCAACCCAGACCACGGCTCTATAGACTTCAACAATTCTGACCTCTCCAGCCCAAGACCGTGGCAAGTATCTGGACCCTCTCCAACCCAGACCCGGCTACGTTGACAATCCGCCTGCCAGGCGCGCTTCCGCTGCTGTGGGTGCGTGGTTCTATACTTCCCCACCTCAGTACCGGGCTCCTGTCTTGCTCGTGGGCAGCACAAGCGTTACATAAGGTAAGAGTCTTTAATCTCTCATTGTTAAGACCCCAAGTCATTACAAAATGATATACTGTATTGTGGTTCAAGGACACTATCTGATAAAATGCAATCCTTTAGTTAAAATGTGCATAGGTAGCAGGCATTTAAAACAAGGAATGTAAAAGTATCTAGGGTTGAAAGAGAGAAGCTGGCGTATATCATTTCAACGACAACCTATTTACACAGAACAGAACCCCATTTTTTGAAGAAATACAGAGAGCCCACCTTTTTAATGCTGTAGAAATGTTTTTGCTGCTCAATATTTGGATTTAATAGTAGAAGACTAATACACATTCATAATACTGAAGCATAACATTGCCACTTGTCTGTGTACACACTTATGCAACAAGCAGATTGTATTCAACGACGAGCTATTGACCCGAGGTCCTCTTCGATATAGGCTATTATATACAGTATGTGCTATAAATGTGATACTTTTATAAATGTGCCATGTGGTGATCATTAGTACCTTAAGAAAGTAATACTGTTACAGTACAAGTCCTAAACAGAGGACAATATTGTAACTTATGTTGTACATATTTACAACCATCACACATCAACAATATACAGTGGATATATTACACAGAGATGTGACTATTACACACTCACTGGAATCACATTACCGACGTGTACTGCACCACTTAGAAGTAGATTTCTAGACATGAAATATGTAAACAAAACGCCCTACTAGAGAAACTGGAAATGTAAACCGTAAATGAGTTTTATAATTGCCAGGGGAGAATAATATTGCTTCAAGTCACTTGTAATGTGCCATGTAAATGAGGAAGGAAGAGAAATAAACACTCAGGTGCAGGTTTCACAATCTGAGAATAGCTGCTATAGAAATTGGGTAATACAAATTGCGTAAGAAGCCACCGCATACACAAATAACATGTCTGTTTTATGTTGCTTTGATATCTCTCTAAGGCTCCTATTCAATATGTTGTGAATTGAAATAAAGGGAGCTAAAATCTTCCCCCGTAAGGGGAAATCAGCTTCTCAATGTGTTGAACAAGGGCTTAAGAATGATGTGCTGTACAGTTGAACACAATTCAATACAGTGTGACCCGGATTTAATAAACTCTGTCAGGGCACTTACTCTTAAGTTAACGTCACGTTAATTCACTAAAGTTAGTAACATAACATAGTTACATATAGTAGTTACATAGTAGATGAGGCTGAAAAAAGACGTACGTCCATCAAGTTCAACCTATGCTAAATTTAGACAACAGATACTTTATCTTTTATCTATACTTACTTATTGATCCAGTGGAAGGCAAACAAAAAACCCCCAGTGTCACATCATCCAATGATGTCTCATAAGGGGAAAAATAAATTCCTTCCTGACTCCAAGAATTAATCCCTGGATCAACATATTTCCCATGTATACTTATTTGGTATATCCCTGTATAAGAAAACATGAAGCCATGTTTTCTCCCGTAAAGAGCATAGCATTAATTCAAACTGACCTTTGTTATGAGGTGCTAATGATATGCACATAAGGAGTTATCGTAGCACCCCCTAATCACCAAACTCTGTTGAAGTTAACAAATGCAACGTTGGTTTCCCGTGTTAAGTCAGCGCTCAACCTGCTGTTACTTCCATCCAGACCCTGAAATTGGGTTTTTACACCCATCCATATGCTGCAAAAGCCCTATGTCAGAGTTCGATTGGGAGTAACGCCAGCCAGACGTTAAGTCTATGCTAATGAGTTCTAGTGCGGCAGCTATTTTTGCATATTATTAGCCAAGTGAAATCATGTTAACTCCGGGAACATAACGTTCGTTCCCGCTTTCGGCAACGTCACATTAGGTTCCCTGATATTACAGAGGTTCGTAAATTCCCACCTAAGTGAGACATGGGGTACAGCCCAGTTACTGATCCAAAGCTTAAAAATCTGCCATTCTTGAATACATTGTCAACTGTGTGTTAATCCACTTTTCATAATATTGAATAGGGGTGGAGTTTGGTAAAGCAGAAAAAACAATATACTTACCAGTCTGTCCCAAAAATAGAGAAAAATAAATATTACAAAGTTAATTCATTTTAATAAAGTACGTCAACATTAGCAATAGCAAGGGCCATACTTACCAGTCTCTTAGCTTCTATATTTTTGGAGCATTTCTCTTTCTCTCCTCCCAGTATATTAACATAGCGTTGAACCTCTGAATCAAACAACTGGGCTCCATAGAATGCACTGCACCAGCCAGGGCTGCATTTGTATACATCGGTTGGACAAATGGACATGGTAAGGCTGCTGTCCCGGTGCTTCACTATTGAATCTTCGCTGTTTTCTTCATTCTCCTCAGTAAATTCTGGACTGAGACAATAACTGTTGCGATCTAAAAATGTTCTGTACATGTATTGTTCTTTATCATCTGTTTGAACACCAGGAGTTTGTGATCGGTGATCCTTTTCAGTCAATTCAGTCAAGTCCAACTCATCAAATGAGGAGTCTCTCCCAACGCCAGCTTCCACCTGCATATCGGTGCCTTTTAAGGGAGAAAGGAAAGGTCATGCATAGGAGAATTCATACTGTGCTTTGGGTAAGGTCTAAATGCCACACAATGAAAGAATAATCTCAGGCCACGTGTGCCTCAAAAAAGTGTTATGTGGGGCCCAGGACTAGAACTTCACCGCTCCTTCCCCCGCAACCCCCACACACCATATGTGAGCGGCCTTATGAGAACTCCTGTCACACCTGTATTTCTCACCTGCCTCGGCCTCTCACTCTTCCTCCCATCTTCCTCACTCACACTCTGCCCCCTCCCTCTCCTTCACCCCCCCCTCCGCTATCACTCAATTACCCCTCTCACTCGATCCCCCTCCTACACTGGCGCCACACACACACACAATCCCCCCTCCAATACACAAACACACACACACAGAAAACCCCCTCCCAATACAAAACTACCCTCCCAAATACAGACACACTACGCACCACCCATATACAAACACCACTACCCCTCCCCAGATACAATTACGATCACTACCCCTCAAAATAGTTACCACTACCCACCTACAAATACAATTACCACCACACACACCCACACAATTACCACTTACTCTGGTTGCCGCCGCCGAGTCTTGGCTATCCCAGCTGCTGCCGCCTCTTCCCTTGCAGTCCTCTCTCTCTCTCCCGCTGGTGCGCGCTGGAAGCTAGGTGCACCCTAAAGTCCGGCGGGAGAGAGAGGATGGCGTGGGAAAAGGCGGCAGCAGCTGGGGAGATCTAGGAGCCGGGGCCCGGCAGCAGCAACCAGAGGCCCGGCAACTGGACGCAGAAGTTGGACCCAGCCTCTGGCCCAACTTCCAGCGCCGGCCGGGCCCCCCACTTCCTCCTGTCGGTGGCCCTGAAACTAGCAAATAAACAAAAAGCAGTATGTTTACAAGTGCTCTTTAACCAGTTCTCCAAAGGGGCCAGATCACATTAGGCCGCTTAAACACTACTATAAAGTTAGCAGGAGCAGAGTCTCTAAGGCAGTGTTTTTCAAGAGAGGGTTCCTAGGAACCCGTGGGTATCCCTAAAAAAGGGTTCCATCCAATTTCCAGGTCATTTAAAAATTGTACCAAAAATAGAAGACCTTACAGTGCATCTGATCTCAGACGCGCTATTAGAGAGGGTCAAGGTTCCTCAGAATGTCACAATATAATTATAGGGTCAACCCAAAAAAAAGTTAAAAGAACACTGCTCTAAGGGTCACACTAAAGCCACCAATTGAACAGCCTTGATGTATGGTATAATCTGGGATATGTGTTATTTTGTGTTTCATAAGTAAGTAGTTACAAGAACAATTACATGTAGCAGGTTAAGTACTTTATAATCGCAAATCCAGTACACTGGTCTCCGTCAGATACTGCTTCTATCTTACCATAGGTCATCTATCTTACTATACTGTAGGTCATCTATTTTACTATAGGTCATCTAATCCCAGTAGAACCTGCATTGTTGTCTCAATATTTATGGAAGGCCTGGCAAACCGTACCTGTATTCATTTCTTTTTCCCCAGCCACAGCAGTTCGTTGTGCCTGATGTGATGTGGTAGATAATATTTCTTCACTGTCCGTTACATCCGTGTGCTCATTTGTTGAGCTCAGTCTCTGTTTTCTATACTTTTTGGATTTTCTTTGGATTTTCTTTACATTCTGCGCAGGATTGCATTGATAGGAAGCATCTGTCGCATGTGTGCTAGGAGAAAAAAATAAATAAAAAAAGAAAAACGACAGCGTTAATTGCAAGATATTGTAATTCTTGCAGTGCAGACTGTACCTCTTACTGTCATATGTTGTGATTATCATCATCAACCTATCACACCAAAGAAGACAATGGAATCTGCTACATCCGTCTACACAAAATAAACACAAACAGTACTGTATATACATACATATATAGAAAAGGTTGTTTAGCACAAAACGTTGCTCTAATTTTTTTTTTTATTGTTTATATTTTTTGATGATGTAATAAATGTATCTTTATATTTTTTTTCAACCCCTGAGTGCAGTGGACATGTTCTATTGTTTTAATCCGGAGAGGTGAACACGCATCGTCCAGCGAGCACCTATGCTACAGCTAAGTTTCTATTTATATTCAGGAGTGTTTCCACCAAAATTGAGAGAGACACACGCACACGCGCACACGCACACACCTCAAAAAGGTACTAAAGTAATGACAAGTGCATGGGCCATAAGAAATAAATACAGAAATACTTCACCCACAAACCAAATGCAATGAAGTCCTCCAGTATGTGTGTTACAAAAACACACAACTTGTATTAGAAAATCAAACGTTTCGGTGCCCTGATGCGTCCCATAGTAGGACTGAAACGTTGGATTTTCTAATACAAGTTTTGTGCTTTTGTAACACACATACTGGAGGACTGAGTCTCCTTCATCACGTTTGGTAGCACAACACTCAGATAAAGTGAAAAATATACATTTATTCTGTCCTAAATGCATACTGGTTCGACGTTTCGGTCCTCAGGGGGATCTTCTTCAGGGGTAACATACCTGCTAGGGGCCACACAATAAATACCCTAAAAAAGGCACGAACAAACGGTGACAGGGAAAAGGGGGTGGGGCAGTGTTAAGCAAGAACAGGTAAGGGACAGCAACAAATACTCCCTGCTTCTCTTTGCTATAACTGAGACCTGGCTCACTCAGTCTGACTCTGCTCTGGAAGCTGCCCTCTCCTACGGTGGCCTTTCCTTCTCCCACACTGCGCACTGGTGGCAGGGGTGGAGGCGTGGGGCTCCTGCTCTCCTCTCTCTGCCGTTACCGAACCCTTCCTATTCCTCCCTCTCTTGCTTTTCCCTCCTTTGAGGCTCACACTGTCCAGATTTTCTCTCCTCTCCCTGTTCATGTGGCGGTCATCTATCGCCCACCTACCTCTACTCATCCCCCTTCTGCCTTTCTCTCTCAATTTGAATCCTGGCTCTCTTTCTTCCTCTCCTCAGACTCCCCTGTTCTTCTCCTTGGGGACTTCAATTGCCACATTGATGACCCCTCTCTCCCTTGGGCTTCCCGCTTTCTTTCTCTAACCTCTTCTTTTGGCATTCAACAGTGGACTGCAGCCAGCACCCACAAGGATGGCCACTACTTAGACCTGGATTTCACTAAGAACTTCTCTCTCTCTGATTTCTCCATTTCCCCCTTTCCTCTCTCTGACCATCATCTCATCTCATTCTCTCTATCTCGCTTCTCCCCTTCTCCACCTCCATCTACACCCCGGTTCTGCAGAAACCTGCGCTCTATTCACTTACCTGACTTTGAGTCCACTTTACGCTTCTCCCTCTCCTCTCTCAGCTCTGCTACAGACCCCGACAACCTGGTCAGGAACTACAACTCTGTCTTGTCCTCCTCTCTTGATCTACATGCCCCACTTTCTCTCTGCCGCACTCGCCCTTCTAACCCTAGACCCTGGCTAAATTCCCACACACGCATGCTGCGTTCCTCCACTCGTTCCTCTGAACGCCTCTGGAGGAAGTCTCACACTCTCGCAGACTTCCTTCACTACAAATTTATGCTATCCTGTTTCAACTCTGCCCTCTCGCAAGCTAAACAAGCCTACTTTTCTGCACTAATCAACATGCACAAGTCTAACCCACGCCGACTGTTCTCTGTCTTTGATACTTTACTCAAACCACCCTCAGCTGCCTCTCCTTCCTCCATCTCCGCTCAGGACTTTGCTGACTATTTTAAGGAAAAGGTGGAATCCATACGTCAGAACATCCCCTGTTTCTTCTTCCCATCCTACACCTCTTCCTAACTCTCCTCCTGCCTTCCTTGACTCTTTTTCCACTGTCTCAAAGGAGGATGTGTCGCTGTTGATCGCCACTTCTCCCTCTACCACTTGCCCTCTTGACCCCATTCCCTCCCATCTCCTAAAACCTCTTGCTCCTACTATAATCCCTACGCTCACACACATTTTTAACTCCTCCCTCTGCTCTGGAACCTTTCCGTCCTCCTTCAAACATGCAACAGTCATACCATTACTCAAAAACAGCAAGCTTGACCCTACCTGTCTTTCTAACTATCGACCTGTCTCACTCCTGCCTTTTGCCTCTAAACTCCTTGAACGTCTTGTATTCTCTCGCTTGCTCCATTTTCTCAACACCTATTCTCTCCTAGACCCTCTACAATCTGGCTTCCGCACTGCTCACTCCACAGAAACAGCCCTCACTAAAATAACTGACGACCTCCATGCTGCCAAAGACAGAGGTCATTACACTCTGCTCATATTACTCGACCTCTCTGCTGCATTTGACACCGTGGACCACCCTCTTCTCCTTCACATTCTCCATACTCTTGGTATTCGGAACAAAGCTCTATCCTGGATCTCATCCTACCTCTCCCATCGTACTTTCAGTGTCTCTTCTGCTAACACCTCCTCCTCCTCTATTGATCTCTCTGTGGGGGTACCCCAGGGCTCTGTCCTGGGACCTCTTCTCTTTTCTCTGTACACACTCTCTCTAGGTGACCTAATAACATCTTTTGGGTTTAAATATCACCTCTATGCTGACGACACACAAATATACTTTTCAACACCTGACCTTACACCTGCTATACAGACCAAAGTTTCTGAATGTCTCTCTGCTATATCATCCTGGATGGCCCTCCGTCGCCTTAAACTCAACATGGCTAAAACAGAGCTCCTCATACTACCTCCCAAACCTGGCCCTACTACCTCCTTCCACATTACTGTTGGAACTACGATCATCCACCCAGTAGCCTAAGCACGCTGCCTAGGGGTCACACTCGACTCCTCTCTCACATTCGCCCCTCACATTCAAAACATTTCTAAAACTTGTCGCTTTTTCCTCCGCAATATAACAAAGATACGCCCTTTCCTCTGTTGCTCGACTGCTAAAACTCTGACTCAGGCCCTCATTCTCTCCCGTCTTGATTACTGTAACCTCCAGCTGTCCGGCCTTCCTGCCTCTCACCTGTCTCCCCTACAATCTATCCTAAATGCTGCTGCCAGAATCACTCTACTCTTTCCTAGATCTGTCTCAGCATCTCCCCTCCTGGCTTTCAATCAAATCCCGCATCTCACACTCCATTCTTCTCCTCACTTTTAAAGCTTTACACTCTTCTGCCCCTCCTTACATCTCAGCCCTAATTTCTCGCTATGCACCATCCCGACTATTGCGTTCTGCTCAAGGATGTCTTCTTTCTACCCCCTTTTTATCTAAAGCCCTCTCCCGCCTTAAACCTTTTTCACTGACTGCCCCACACCTCTGGAATGCCCTTCCCCTCAGTACCCGACTAGCACCCTCTCTATCCACCTTTAAGACCCACCTTAAGACACACTTGCTTAAAGAAGCATATGAATAGCACTGTGAACATTCTGAACACATGATACATAAAGCTTGGCCCCCTGCAGAAGCACTTACCAGAACTCCCTCCTACTGTCTCTGTACGTTCTCCCTACCTACCAATTAGATTGTAAGCTCCTCGGGGCAGGGACTCCTCTTCCTTAATGTTACTTTTATGTCTGAAGCACTTATTCCCATGATCTGTTATTTATATTATCTGTTATTTATTCGATTACCACATGTATTACTACTGTGAAGCGCTATGTATATTAATGGCGCTATATAAAGACATACAATACAATACAATGCAATACAAATACGTGAGGGTAAAGTGGGGAATGGCAGGGAACAAAGTGAGGGCAGAGACTGGTAAATGCTGGGGACTGAAGTGTTGTAAAAATGTATAGCATATTAAACACGTCAAAATAATGCAAAATAATAAAAACTGATATATTTTCACATTCTCTGCCTAATTTTCATTAACATAATAGCACAATTAGCCATACAGTTACAGCAGATACTCAACGACACCCATTATATATAAAAACATATACACACACACACACACACACACACACACACACGTAATAGCTGGAAGATCATTGAGAAAGTCTAATCATATCATCCAGAAGATTAGATAGATACACACACACACTTACAGGGCTAAGAAGATAAAGTATATCTCTTGTAGATCCTTGTATCTAACCGTTTTGAAGAGAAACTTCTTTGCTGGCGCCTACAGGGTTTTCATGGGGAAAAATCCTTGCGTTGTAACGAAAAACCGTAACGCCACGGTAGTAATAGGCATGCGACATCGCACTCGTGCATGCGCACAAAAACACTGTCTGGTCTTGGCCTTCAGCACACGCGCTGAGGCCTCCTGCACTCGTGCACCAGCAGGACACGGAGACCACCCATCCACCCACAGAGAGACACACACACGCACAAGGAATTAACAGATTATAAATATAGAAGTGCAAATAGCTAAAACGCACGTTCTAAGTCAAACTTCTTTGTGTTTCGGCACTGAAATTGTGTTTTGATTTTTAATTAAAGACATCACCATCACAAATACAATTTCTGTGACAAAAGACAAAGAAGTTTCACTTAAAATGCGCGTGCTCGGCACACACGTTTTTTTATTTCTGCCAGATGGGTCTGTTCTGCCTCTTCTGGCAGCAAAATTAATGTATTGTGTAGAGGGAGTGTAATATAAGATCTTTGTTAAAAAAAAAATAAACTACATTATTGCCACTATAACACAAAATAATAATAATAATAAAAATAATAATACAAACTATGCACTTTTAATTTACATTTGTAATGGGGCTGCTTTGAAAGTAGACCAATATTTTAATATTTCCTTTTTCTTATTCAAATATTGCTCTAAAGAAGCAAGTTCAAGTTATGTGATACAGTATCAAATTCCAGCCAACATGAACACGGGAACAAAAACCAACATACCTGATACACGGGGGAGCTTTCCCATTGACAACTTTGTAGAGATTGTCAAGCAACTGATCATCCCAATACAGGTCACAAAACTTCTCACACACTGCACCGCAGAAAGTAACATACTGCAGCCCTGCTAAGGCGAAAATATATTCACCTACACAGGATAAAACATGGTTATTTAAGGCAAGGAATGAAACACTAACCAATTGCATTATAACAAGAAAAATAACAAGAAGAACAAAGAAAAAAACGATTTATTAACCCCATCAGTGGCCGAGGGTCCTGCCGCCTCTGTGGCCACAGACGGATCACGTGATCGCTTCAGGCAGCCGGATCAGAAGTGAAGGGGTCCCCCCTTTCAGTGTAGTTCACGATCAGCGCTCCACGGGAGCAATGATTGCAAACAGCCCCCTAAAAAAAAGAATCTAGCAAAAAAACGTGACATATGTCATGGGGCCCTATAGGGCGGCACTTTTTATGCCGTACGCTGTAAGTAAATAGGGCACTGAAGGGGTTAAAAAAACAAAAAAAACGAAATACCCCAAAATGTAACTGGCTGGAATCCCTGTTTTCAGAAGCTCATAACTTGATAAGGAGAATACAGCTGAAACATGGCACTTTCAGGGAGAATCAAGGGCCAAACTGCTTTGGCAACTCAGTCAAGTTGTAGCAAAATTTGGAGTGGCAGCATGTATTCAGAAAGTAGCTGAAAGACATGATTTGCGCAATAAATATTATTTTCTAGGAAATTCAACAGCGGAATGGATTTTCATGAAAACCGGCAGAGTAGAAGTAAGTTCTCTTTAGTGCTTTTGCAAAAGGCAGCAACCTGTCCTTTACATCATCAATACATTACTCAACTGCAAATGAAGCATCACAATGATAGAAGTTATACCGGCACATTAACATTAGGATATAAAAGCATCCTTTGCCTAAATCCCGAGGCTTGGAAGGGCTCGCCATGAAATGCAAGGAAAAATGCTGTAGGCCATTTCAGCTCTGAAAGAGTTAAAATGATGTACCCTGTACTGTCCGTTAGGCTGGGGCCATGGTACAGCAGACCGTGCGGAAGCTGAACGAACAGATTGCCTTAAGGCAGTGTTCGCGTCCATGCGGCGTGCGGGCGGGCGTTGCGCAAGTAATCAGTTCAAACTGATTTCTTGGCATGACAGGCCGGACACGTGAACGGTTCACCCAATGAGGGCGAACTAGCTCCGTGACGCCCCTAAGCACGCCCCCCGCGACCAGGTAAGCGCCCGCTCACTGACCAGCCTCCCGCGCTGGCGAAAGCACCATGGCCCCAGCCTAATACAGCTATGTGCAATAGGGAATTAAAAAATCTATTGGTAAATTTTGGTTCTAACTAAATAACAACGTACACACCGCTTATTTAGACCCTCCTACGTAACTCACATCCGCTCCCTACCCAAGATGCTGAGCTAGTAACTTCTTACAATACCAACAAGGGAGTTACAGCAGTGCATTTCCTATACCACAGCCCTAGTACAGTGACTCCATACAAACAAAGACCTTTCATCATTTTGTAGCCCGCAGCAAAAATTGTAATGAAAAAAGTAATTGCTGGATGCAAGGGAAAAAAAAAAAAAAGGTTTCACAAACACGAGAGTGAAAAGAAAGAGAAAATATACCATGCTGGTTACAAAAGAATTTGAAAGAAAATGACATGAGAAAATAATTGTAGAATATGAATTCTTATTGTAAAGCAGACACATGCTAGCATAGTGCGATGTGGTCTAAAACGAATTATTTGCTACGTGGTATGACTTCCTGGAAATAAGGAGGAATACTGCTGGAGTTTAACAAGGCATTAATTCCCCCCATATATAATAAAATACTTATGATATATCATTGTTTCAATACTTCCTTCATCCATACAACACAATAATAATATTGTCATGACAAAGATCAGCCAACCACCACCAAATATCCTACATTATGTTAAATGTGGTGTTCTCTAGAGCGTTCATATGCTGAGACAATTGTACGCACCCATCGCAAGATCCTCAACTCCATTTTCTAAATATCCATCAAATGCAAATTCATCCCGTATAAGGTGGACCACGTTTTGCAAAGGTGAGCACATTGTCCTTTGTGTCTTAGAGTCTAAGTTAGGAGCCGTCTCTTGTGAAATACATGGATTGTTTGCTTTTAGCTCACAATGTTCCACACCTTGATAAGTCGGAGTATCT
The DNA here is from genome assembly GCF_040206685.1 of Ascaphus truei. Lineage (NCBI taxonomy): Eukaryota > Metazoa > Chordata > Amphibia > Anura > Ascaphidae > Ascaphus > Ascaphus truei. The sequence continues at coordinate 75,424,453 of NC_134490.1, read as the reverse complement.
TTAGAAATGAAAGCCAATCCTACATTAGAAGATGGTATGTGACCTATGAAATCATTAACTTTCATCTGCAATTCGTTGCACTTGGAAATAAAAGGCACAGTGAGAGGGTCGCAGCTTTTGATGTTACAAGAACCAACGTCATTGTTTTCCATTGTGCCTGGGGTCTGTGTATTCGGAGTGCCAATGCACTGAGACTCCGGTTCAGTCTCAAGAAATATACTTGGTATATGTTCTGGTACAGTGAGTTGTACACGTACGAGCTGCAGAATTCCTGTCTTTGGGTCCTGTTTGAGAAGATAATTATTTATAATTGGACTGCTTGGCAACGTTGAAGAGGTTGAGGAAATGGAAGATGCAGCAGATGAAACCTTTTCTTTTCGATCAGGCGAACAGTCTGAAATGGATGAATCCCACGTATTTGAATTCTGGGTCTTTGAAGAAATGTTGCAGGAATTGAGAATTTGGCATGTCTTGTCTTCATCTGCATGAATTTCAATGTCATTGACCCCAATATGCACCTCTTTGATTTCTTTTTTTTCAACATTTACCGACTGTTCAGCATAAGAGAATGTGCGTTTACTGAAAGATATAATACACTGTGTAAGTAACACCAATACAACATTGGATACAAGCATCACTAATCATCTGTTGGAAGTAGACATTCATACCTGCTGGCATCTGCATTTTGCATAATAATTATAGGTTTAAAATATGTGGCTGGAGATGTAAATGCAGCCGGTAAGTTGGTAGGTTCGTCTTTTAATGGAACTGGGCCTTTAACTGCCATAAGTTTTCCATTAGTGGAAACTGGAACAAACCCTAAAAGCAAAGAATACAGGGTCAATAATGATCATGCAAGACATACATAACTAGTGACAGCATGTTCATGTGATCCATGTGTTTGCATGAGAAATGGCGGTCACAGTTTTCCGTATGGATGGAGAGGTATAACGTTACAAATACCTGATGAAGGCTCTGAAAATTCATTTGTGGGCTCAAAGGAAAGGCTTTCTTGGAAGAGCGGGTCTGTATTCTGGCTGGACTAAATAGAAAGAAAACACGCATATCAGAATTTATAGGTACACAGGTACTGTGTCAATTACAGAATAAGTGAAACACTTCCCATTTCTCTAACAAAAGACAAAAAAATATATATATATATACACATACGACAATATCCGATTATTGTTGTGCTTTCCAAATTATATTATTATTATACATAAACTACTGATTATTGTATATGGTCACGGACAGTATGTCCTCACCTGATATGCAAGATTGCTTAGGCGGGCCCATATTACTTTACTATCTCCACCTCTTTGTAGTAGATATTTCCTGCAAATCTATAACAGAAAATAAAAGTTGGAATTTAAAAAAATAAACAAATATTTGCGATATCAAATAATTTGTCTTCAAACAAAACACATTGAGACAGTTTTTACACAACTAGCTTCTTGTTTTCAGTAAATAGTACATGCTATCTTAAGAGGTCTGCCATATACTGTAATATAGTAGAAAATTATAGAGTCCTCCAGCGCGTAGACTTCTGATCCTCTTCTCCTCAGTATATACAGGGAAGAAAGAGAACAGAACACAGACCGAGGGTGTAATACAAATTAATATAGCAGTTAATAAAATAAATATCAATGCAGAGATTGACACTTGCCTGTGCCTTTCTCTCACTCAGTATGCTTCCCCAGATGGACTCTATCATTTTCTACTGTCTATATTTCTGGAGGAATTGGAATAACCTCTACTGGACTCTAGCTGCGGGATAATAAGTATATTTATGTTGTTTATAGGATTGGCGCCGTTTCATATATCACTGCTATTGTGAGTGATATTAACCTTCGCATATACTGTAATATAGCTTCAAACCCCTGTTTTGCAGGAATGGGAGGCTTCTAGTATACAGCAGGGCCCCGCTTCTTGGCGCTCCGCCGATACGGCGGCACCGAGAAGGGGGCCGCCATGTTGGATCCTAAGTCGTGCATGTGCAGAACGAACGGTTGCGCCCGGTGCGCATGCGCAGACCGTAGTTTGCGCGCGCAGACCATAGGTCGCTCGAGAGCAGAGAGCAGAGGATGCCGGCAGGGAGGAGAGTGGAGGCTGGTGGGGGCGGGGTTAGCCTCAGCGGAGCCCCAACACTTCCGATGTCTGCTGCCATTCTGCAACCATTCTGCTGCCATTCAGAAACATTCTGCAACCATCGCTCTGTAATTACAGTACCTGCAGAGAATCAGCTAAAGTAGGTCTTTCATCAGCATTCCGTTTTGCCATATGTAGAAGAAACCGTTTCAGTTTCTTAGGCAATGCTAGTTTTTGATTAGGAGGGACGTTGTGTTTAGCAGCAGACCATAAAATGGCTGCTATACCGTACACACAGGCCTGTTAAAGGAAAGTGTGAAAACATGATTACATCTGTAAAAGAATGAAAATGAGACACGGTCGAATAAAAATCAAATTAAAGGTAAAACTGCATAAAGATAATGTTGTCAGACGTAACCAAGGAAAGAGAGATGCAATAGTTCCGAATTTTGGAAGATAGATTGAATTTCCGATTTAAAGTGGAATGGAAAATTTGAAATGGGGGGAAAAAAAAAAAAAAAAAAAAAAACTTGCATTAACCAAGTTATAATCAGACTATGGGAAAGTTAGTTGGGCACTTTCAAAAGTTATTTCATTTATCGACTTGGCCTTTGTAGACGCCTCACCACGCACACAGTAACAGGTGAGCGTTATGTGCCGTCAAAATAAGATAAATAAAACCACTGATTTTCTTATGTCAAAGATTAATCCTGAAGAGGCAATCCAAGCAGGCAATTTTCTATGCAATTACATAGGATTGAAGCAGGGGGTTTCTGGAGCTGAACCCAATTGATTTCAGAGATAGACCTCTGTAGGGGTTGCCGGTGTCTGTTTTTTTTTTAAAGCTCCTGCATCACATGGGCCAATAGGAAGCCGTACCGGATGACGTCATAGCTTCCTATTGGCCTGCAGGGCACGAGAGTAGGGTTGTCAGGTGTCCAATTTTGAACCGGGCAGCCTGGTATTTTGCCCCGGTAAAAATGTATGTGTCCGGTATTACCTCTCTTGACGTGCGGTGGCTGCCCCGGCTCTCCCTCAGCTGCAGACCTCTCCCTCACTCTGTCCCACGGCGTCTGATGCTGGCGTGCGCCGGGCCTCTCTGACGTCGACGCGTGCCAGAAGTAAGTTTGGCTCCCCTTTCGGCATGAGAGGAAGGCCCGGCACACGCCAGCATCAGAAGCCTCGGCGTAGGACAGTGAGGGACAGGCTTGCAGCTAGGAGAGAACCGGGGCCCGGTGGCAACTACTGTGTCCAGCCACTGGCCCCCTCGCTGACACCGGGCCTGGCCAGAGACCGGAGACCATCCCTAAGGCAAGTCTGAATTTTATATGTATTGGGGGAGGGGGTGGGTGTATTTTTTTTATATGTATGGGTGTTGAGGGGGGGGGGGGTATTTTTATATGTATTGGGGGTGTGTGTATTTTTTAATATATATTGGGGGGGGGGGTGCATCTTTTACTCTTGTGTCCAGTATTTTTGGAGCAGCCACCTGGCAACACTACGCGGGAGCTTCAAAAAGCGATCATTATGTGATCCCTGCTAGCCGAGCTGGATCGGCCACCGGTAAGTATCTCTAGACACAGGGGGTCCCGGAGCTGAAATTAATGGGGTTCAGCTCGGGAGACCCCCTGCTTCAATCCGATGCTAAAAAAAAATGAATTGCCAGCTTGGATTGCATCTTAAGCTTTGCAACATACTGTATAACGTAAAGAAAGAAGGAAGTATTTTTAAAATTACCTTCTCTGTTCCTGGTCCTTGAGCCTTAAATTCAGGGGGTACACAAAATGCATCGTAAGGTTCTAAGTAAAAGGGAAATTAAAATGTGTTACCTTTGTTCTGTTTACAATCCAACAAAGGGCCTCATGCAGAGAGCAGCATTATCGGGGGAAGCGACATTTTTTGGCAAAATCTGCCTTTAGAAAGGCAGGTAATGGAGTTTTGAAACAAGCGCCATTTTTTTTTTAATTTGAAAATTTCGCCGCGCGGCTGGCGAGAACCTACATCTCGCCAGCTTTAAAAATTTCCAAATTCAGAAACGCGCGAACGCCATCTAGCGGCTGTTCGCGCCAATAACATGGCGCGATTTTCTTCAATTTTCTCCGCCAACTAAAGTTGGCAAGAAGCTGGAGCTCGCCGGCTATAGGGGAAAAAAAAAATGCGCGATTTTTTTTTTTTCCCTTTCAGCAGCGCACATCTCCTCATTTAAAATTCGCCACATGCAGTAATGGTATAAATAGCGGATTTCGCCCATTTCTGCAAATGGAGAATAAAACTCTCCATTAAACCAACTTTTTATTCCCCTCGCCAATTTTAAAAAGCGCTGCTCTCTGCATAGGCCCCAAAGACTGATTCACTGCATGCTATCTTACCTTCATTTTGAGGAGCAGCAAAAATAACCTCTCCACTGTTATCAATAAACACAGATTCAAGACCTAAAAATGCTGGAAAACACATCGAGATTCAGTTTATAAAGTTGAATCAAATCATTACTATTTAAAGCTGAATAGTTAATAAAGTTATGGAGGAAAAAAAAGTAACAGACAGTGGTAAAAAAGGCTAGACATTAATTTTCAGTGGGAATAATAAGTTTTAAACAGTGTCGTAGAGGAAAAGATTAACAGTGTATACAGATCTAACTCAAATTCTCTGTATTCTTATTTGACAGAATAACATATTGAATAGCCACTCAGAGAGTAATTAGTGGTATTTATAGGAGGTTGTGCTCTCATTTCGAAAAATCATAAACATACCACAAGGAATTACAAATGTCAATACTTTGAGCCCAAGCACTGAACATTAAGAACTAGAGCAGTGTTTCCCAACTCCAGTCCTCAGGGAACCCAGACAGGTCAGGTCTTAAGGATATCCCTGCTCCAGCACAGGTGGCTCAGTCAAAATGACTGAGCCACTGATTGACCCACCTGTTCTGGAGCAGGGATATCCTTAAGACCTGACCTGTTGGGGTTTCCTGAGGACTGGAGTTGGGAAACACTGAACTAGGGTAACACAGAACAGTTTGTGTACATAGACCAGTGGAAAACTCCAGTCCTCAAGGGCCACCAACAGGTCAGGTTTTAAGGCTATCCCTGCCTCAGCACAGGTCGCTCAGTCAATGACTGAGCTATATGTGCTGAAGCAGGGATATCCTTAAAACCTGACCTGTTGGTGGCCTTTGAGGACTGGAGTTGGCCGCTCCTTGATATAGACTATTGAAAATGCAAAAAAAAAAAAAAAATGGGGTTCAAACTCATTTGAATCTAAATGGTAACTGGTACTGGAATGGGATTGGAGCATTATATATATATATATATATATATATATATATATATATATATATATATATATATTTATTTTAAATGGACCCTGTGCTATTTATTTCAAAGAAAGTTACAATCTTTATTTAGTGACACAACTTTTATACATGTTGTGCTGCTCTGTTTCAAGTAACAAAATAACGTTAACGCAATATCAACAATAACGAGATGGAAAGTTGGTATAGATTAATACACAGCTGCCTAACCAAACTGGGGACTTACGCCCAGATCCACAAAAGGGTGCTAAGCTGTTAGCATGCCTTTATGCCCATTCAAATGAATACCAACGCTTAGCACGGTTTTGTGCACGTGGGCCTTAGGTTTCAAGACAAATCCTGCACACTTAAATGGCATTATTTTTTTGAATGTGATGTTCTATTAAAAGCTATGATTGCTGCCTTCTTTGCCCTTACAGTAAAATCAGGTTAGTATGTATGCCACATTTTTACCACATCTGCTTCATTTACAAGAAACAATGGCATTCATTGTGGTTTCTAGAAGTCATTTGAAGGAAAAGGCTAGAGTTGGAGAGTTTAGAAGCAGAATTGCTTGACATAAACAATGCAGCACAGTGGTTTTGCCAACTCCAACAAAATGCTTTTCACACTGTCAGAAAGTAAAATGCTCTTCTGATGCAAGAGATTACGTAACAAGCACATTGGTTCTTTTTCTGTTCCTTTTCATCTAGCGACTTTTTTTTTTTTGCCAACAAGAAAGAACTTTTGTGTACTATTCACAAACATCCTCTGTCAGCATTTTGCTGAGCGACAAAACTAATAAAATGTCTCTTTGTTTGGAGAAAGACAGTAGTACTTAAACCATTACATTTTCCAATCTACACATTAACATTATAGCACTGACAATCGTGTAGCTTTCAGCGTGCAGTATAAAACCGTTTCAAAAAGTTCTATTAGTCATATTGCTCCTGGAGAAATGCAGATTATTATTTTTACAGTTCTTCAGATTAAACATATTGTACATACTTGACAAAATCTCATAGGTCTCTTGAAGAAGAAACTTGAGGTTTTTAAAGCTTGTCTGTACATTATAATTAAATCTACAAAGAATTCAAATGTTGTTCAACTAAAAGGTATCACAACCTACAATAAATCCATAGTAAAACTGTTCAAATGTACAATGTCTACAATGTATCAAATCCCATTTTCTTCCTTATTTTTGTATACAAGGCTTGGGTTCATTAAGTACAAGTACAGTATATGTGAGGATACCTTAAAACTAAGCACTGAGTAGGTCTTTAAAACATGCTCTCCAATTTGAGCGCAGATCGTGTGAGACAGTTTGAGACGTCACTGGGCTAAGACAGCATGATGACAAAGGGCGCAAAGGACAATCAAACCGTTGATTATGCTACAATAAATCGATTTCTTTCACAAGGCCCATGAGTGCCAAAGTGATAGATATATACACATAACACGCGCGTGTATGTGTATGCGCGTGTATGTGTGTACATACATACGCAAGAACATTAAAAAAAAAAAAATTAGACATTTTAGAAATATTACCTGGATAATCTATGTATGTCTGCAAAGTATCTAAGCATTCATGACATAAAGCCCACAGTTGATCTTCATTTAAGGGCTTTCCATAGTTCAATAAAACATCCTTCAGTGGAATCCACTTAAAAAAAAAAAAGGAGGAAGAAATCAATATCAGTGTCATACATTACACAATAGTTTTCAAAGCAGCAAACTGCCCCAAGCCTATGAGATTAATCTATCTATATCTATATTAGAATCATGCCCCCTGAACATGTCCTTTTAAAAATATATATTTTTCTAGTGTTTAAAAACAGGATTTTCTTAATCTGCAGCTTCTGAAGTTACCATGGTAAGCTTTAGGCCTTGGACATGCTTACCGCTGGCGTGCTCATGCTCGCTGAGGCTCAGGGAAAGCGGGTGCTTTCCCTGGCCTTGCGGTTGCTTGTCCTGCTCGCCGTAAGGGGGCGGGCCGGGGGCGGGCACGTCACTCGCCGGGGGCGGGCCAGTGACGTCACGGAGCTGGTTCGCCCTCATTCGCCCTGGCAAGCGGGGGAATTTTAATTCCCCTAAGACCTGCGCTTCCGAAAGCGCGCGGAAGCGCAGGTGAGCCCCTACTAAAGCCGCTCTAATTGTGGCTGTAGGGGCTCAGTACTGAGCGTGAGCGCGCGTCAGCACGCTTCCGCCAGCAAGCGGTAAACATGGCCAAGGCCTTAGACTGCAGCGGGCTCTGGGGAGAGCTTAATTTTATCCTCCGGGTCAAAGAGGAAGCTCTACATTGCAGCACTGAAGCTTATACCTCCTAAACAAAGCACCAGATTTTAAACTAAATGTAAACAGCACTGGAAAGGGCAAGAAGAGACATATTACAGTAAAATAAGTTTTAAAAAATTACGATTTGCACGGGCAGATGCTTTAAAACAACTTTCCTAAGACACATATGGAGGTTACCTACTTCTATGGCATTAGAAAGCTAGTTTATTCGTGTTCCACTTGAAGAATTGAGTTAGTCTACTAGCATCTTTTATTTATCCATAACATTATTGGCTCACATCAAGTTCCAAACTTACCCAGAGTAAGTTACAATCTTCTTTACACAAAGCGTCAGCCAATTTATTAAACTACAATATTAACGTGAACAGCATACATAAAAACGTTGCATTTCAAACCGGCATTTATGGAACGTTAGAAGTAAATACGAATGTCATAACCACATTACATTACTGGAAATCCACTCACAAGACACAGACTCTTTTTTTACCTGCTGCTCCTTTTTTAAAGTTGTTGACCCGTCTCCTTCACCAATACAATTTCTTCTAAAACTAAATTCGGGCGAGTTTACTTGTCTTGAGAGAGGCCCACTGTCCTCGTGGTAAACCGGTATCGACACAGGCTTTTTGTGCACCTTGGATCCTCTATTTAGATCATTAAAGTGCGTAGAATTTGGAATAATATCCACAGATGTTGCATATTTTTCAGGAATTATTTCTTCGTCTACAGATAAAGAATGATCACTTTTCTGTGCGCGCCCTGCAACAAGATATTCACCCGAAACTTGGGAATGGCGCTCTGATTGACATAATGGAGAGTCACAGTTTCTGTGGTTTTGCATAGGGATGCAGGAAAACAGTGAGTGATCTGTTATCTTTGAATTCACAAAACACATGACATTGTTTGCCTTGCTTGCTTGTCCACTAATTACAATATCTTGGTCCTCCATATTAGTATTTGGAGACAAGCAGCTAGGCACAGATGGCCAGCTTTTCAAAGTAGCCATTTCAGCACCTGCCCGTAACTGGGAAAAATCCCCCTTTTCGGGAGCATCTGCTGTAGATGTGTGTTGTTTATGTCTGCTGTGTTTCTTTGGAGCGAGTCTAATCATTTCCCCATCAAGCTGTTCTCGCTCTGCAAAGCTATTACACTTTTCGTAACAGGAACCCTTTGTTCTTTCTCCTTTGTTTTTCTTAAGGTGATTTCCAAACAGGGAATGTTTAACAGGACATTCTTTATCAATGGCTATTTCAGTTTCTCTCCATCCATTATCATACTCCTCTTCATGTGACGGGGTGCTGTTATGGAAGGTGCCGGGATGATAGGTAAACGCCATGTTATCAATCACAGTTGACGTACGTTCTGAGCCTTTTTCACTTGTCTGTGATTTGATCCCCATCTCTATTTTGCTTCTCCCCTTCCAAAGGTTTTCCCAGCCATCTACACCCAATAAAAAAAATAAAATCATTATTCATGCTGGTCTCCACCCATCGGGAATAATTCTATTCGTAGTTCAGGAACAATAACTTGCAGCCTGACAAAAAACTGTTCTTCTTTCATCACGGTGTAGATTTTACATGAGAAGTTATTGATTCAAACCCAAATCGCACACTAGCTTTACCTTGGAAAGTACTGACTGATTCTATAGAAAGCACTCTTCTTCCAATGGCTGAAAGACTTCGGCAAATCATGGATGAAGAAGAATTCATTTTTTCTTCGCACAATGATATAATGCTCTGTATACAGGAAACATTACATTGATTGAAACAAGATTAGGAAAATATACATTTGTTTTACTTGTACACGTTACATATTATTGTAAAATGTTTATTTATTCCAGAACTACAGCATGTTTTAATCTAAAATCCGCAGTTCATGGTGAGCACGTTTTTAATAACAGCCAGAAGAAGGTGTGCGGATATTCTGCTTTGCTTTAGTTTTAATCGGAGTTGTCTGGGTTACTCACTTTCAGTTTCTGCAATTCTGCTTACCGAGAAAGTGAGACACCCCACCAGGATCCGAAGAGTGCGGAACAAGACACAGCACGCCAAACAAGAAGTAGGAAAAAAACGTTTTAAAGTGCAAATATAAAATATCTAACGTTTCCGGGTCAACTCAGGACCCCTGAGTTGACCCCGTAACGTTAGATCTTTTATATTTGCACTTTAAAACGGTCTTCTACTTCATGTTTGATGTGTTGTGTCTTCTTCCACGCTCTTCTGATCCTGGTGGAGTATCTGTTCTATATGCCACTATATGACGCATGCACTTGCTATATGTATTTGCTTTCATTAATATTTTTTGTAAGGTGTGCATCCTCGTTTTGCTTTGACACACACACACACACACACACACACACACACACACTATTATGTTATTCATTAAGGTCTGTGGTGCCAGATCGGGTGCCTTAACGGATAGCAGACCTTAATTATTCGCCCCATTAGCAGTTTTGCAACCACTGCATTAGTGCTAGGTATTACATTTAGCCTGTGACTACAGGCCCCTGTCAACTTCCTATTTACCTCCCAACAAAGCACAGGGGGAAAAAACAAGCACAAATACCCCTTATAATATAAATAATAAAAATATAACCAAGTAAATGAAGTGATATATTGTGAAGTGTATTACTTTTAAACTTTTATTTTGTATAAAGCAATATTGCACTATATTTGCCTTTTCGTTTTATGTACTGGGGTTCCCCCTTTATTCTGGATATCTGCTGAAGGTGTCATGACTCATCCAAAAGTTGCTTACTTTAAACCCCACTGCATGAATATCACGCACAACACGTGAGTGAGACACCTAAACACCCGTCTCACATTATCAGAAGCGATTTAAACAGTGCTGCACTATATTCTTTTCTGCTGTTTTATATTCCATATATCCTTGGAGACCATTTGCCCTCGGGATTCTGCTTCTCCCCTTACTTCCCAACAAGGAACATAATTTTACAAATGCAGGTCACGTGAACACAAGGACTCTGACCAAAAAGACTAAGGCTGGTTCTATAGTGCGGGCGCGTGTTACACCGTGCGCGCGCGCTGCAATTTTAGTTGGCTGAGGAGCTTGGAGCGGACCGACGAGGGAGAAAATGAGGAAATGAATGATTTTGCGCCGCTACCGGTGCTGTAATGTATGTATATGTGTGTGTGTCAAAGTTAAATAAATAAAAAATATTTTTATTACAACATTTTTTTTTTATTTTAAAAATATTATTTAATACATAACTCACAATCTCAACACACACACACACACACACACACACACACACACACACACACACACACACACACACACACACACACACACACACACACACACACACACTATAGAAAGGCCCTAAAGGACTCTTACCTCAATATCAGGTCTGTCCACTGGGTTTTCCTGTTGCATAAGATCCAGCAAAGAATTCAGATCCTGGCAAAATTGTGTCTCTAACTCCGGTTCGATCACAAATTCTATTGCTGCCTTAAGTGTTGCTCCCAGTGAGTAGATATGTGCCTATATAAAGTAAAACATAATTAAGTTACATAGGAAATATGCTGACAAAGACATCACACATATTCATTAAAGGTTATAACACAATAGGGATTGCCATGGCCCAAAGAACTGTAATTCCTTGTAATGTTGCAGGCCCCTTCAACGCTAAAAGATTATTTAAGAGATTTTTAGTAGCACATATCTTGAAGAAGAGAGGGGGTGGGAGTGTATGTGGTGTAAAAGCAATGTGGTTCTGCATTGTGAGACAGTTCAAATAATGGAAGAAAACTTGAGCAGCGTGTATTTAAACTTTATGCACAGATGTGAATAATAATTTTATTGTAGAATAATTATTATAGAAAATCTCATAAGAAAAACATGGCAACGTTAAAAAAATAAAAATACATTTGTTTTTTCCTTCTGTTTACTTCAGTGGGTTGGTCTTGTTTGTGCTGGCATCTTTTCAAATCAATACAGCATGCTCAGGCCTCCTTAATTACATTTCATTGAACAATGGTGGAGGTTTCTATTATTCTGCATTGAATGGATTCTGTATTATCACTGTGGTTCAACATGTAAAGGGTGACACAAAAGACCATTGATAGGACCTGCTCCAAGTCAACTTGTCTTACTACTGTGCCTCAGATGCCAAACTGAGAATCTGCATTAATCCGGTGGGAGGGGATTTCGTATTGTTTTACCTTCTACAGATATAGATATATACACACACACAGTGTTCAGGAATAATATATATATATTATATTTAAAAATATATAAATAAGCTATGTGTTTTGCAATTTAACTTAATACTGATAACTGCAATATTACCAAACGATCTCCATATTATTGACAAATTCCAGTCATGCTTTTCGAAGCTCCCATTATCTACATTGAGAATCAGAACCATTACAATATACTGGGATTAGAGTTGGAACACGTGTGTGTGTGTGTGTGTGTGTGTGTGTGTGTGTGTGTGTGTGTGTGTGTGGGGGGGGGGGGGGGGGGGAGAGGGGTGAATAGGTCTAAAAAAAATGGGGCAATATACGTCACACAAAGCGTCTGTGTCAATTTGTGAGCAGTGACATGAGTGAATCTTGCTTCTTACATTTGGTGCAAGTCTCTTTGGAGCAGAGGTTAATGGCACCTAAACCTGGCAGATATATTTAGTGCCAATAGAGAGGAAAACTGCACCAGCTATAGGCGCTACTTTTGACACCTCATAATATTCAACTGACTCTTCTCCCCGAACTACTCCTATATCAGCTCCCCAAAATGTTCATGGCACAGGTAGAGCAAACCACCATGATACATTGACGCTGGGTCACATAACTGTGAGTATCGGCCTCCGGCCCGTCTCCGTGATTCGACCAGTGACATGCTCCGCGCTACCAGGCTGGGCGACACCGCACGCACCACGCTTAAGCTCAGCACCCATGACACGCCCCGCACTACCAGGCTAGGAGACACCGCACAGACCACGCTCAGGCTCCACGACATGACGGGTGATGTGCACCGCACGCAAGCTACTTGCAGGCGCCGCCATTGGTACATGAGGGGTTAATTCCATCTCCAAATATTCTTCACTTGCACTTCTCCCCGCCCCTGCCTATCAGTGGACTGAATATGTCTAAGGGGTGGGTTTCGTGCATTACCCTGCAGCTGTCTGCTATCCTACCATTGGCTGCCTGTTCCTTAAATGCTCAGCCAGCCCTGCTGCAAACTGGCTGAGCATAAACTTCGGTTTGTGTAACTAGTGTTAGCCTCAAACACTCTGCTGCCCTGCTATTGCCTTGTTAACCCTTGTCTTGCTTCTCTTGTTCCTGTTTGACCTCGGCTTGTACCTGGACCTTTGCCTTCTGACCACTGGACTCGGCTTGCATTTGAACTTCTACCTTCTATATTACTGGACCCCGGCACCGTTCAACGAGTATCCGATCTCTCCAACCCTTGACCACGGCAAGTACCACGACCATTCTGTCTTCACCTACCCTGACCTGGCTACACAACCTTCACTCTGCACTTGATTGCAGGTCGGTGGTTACCAACATCCCCACCTCAGCCTCGCGGTCCTGTCCTGTTTGTGGTGAGCACCCGTTACAATAATGTAGTTTGTACCGATTTTGGATTAATGCTTAAGTTTACAACAGTTAATAGATATTCCCCAAAGGACTGTACAAAGGTCACATGAAGATATGGAGCCTAGTTGTCAACACCGCAACTTGTTATAGATTATACCGGTTGCTTGGAACGGGAGGGTGGGCAGCATGGGACGTTGGGTGAGCAGGACGTTGCTTGGACGAGACGATGCTTGGGCCGGGAGGGAGGATGGATGAGACTATGTTTGGGGGGCAGCAGCCAGCCTTTGCACAGGGCAGAAAATAGCGCAGCGCCAGCCCTGGGTTCCACCTGCCTACCTTTTTTTTTGTACTTGGTTTGAAGCAAATGGTCTCTAGCGCTGAACAGTGTTAATTTTAGCTCTGGGGACCCTCTGCTTCCTGAGATACTTACCTCCAAAAAGGTGCCCTTGAACTGTGCCCTACAGGGTGTAGAATATGGTGGTTTAAAAGTCCAGTGTGCTGCAGGCCAATAGAAAGCCGCAACATCATAAGCCGCAGCTTGCCATTGGCCCGCATCACGCGGGACCTTTAAAACCTGCATGAAAAACCGGGCACCTTCCGAGGTATGCAATTGCAAAGCAGGATGTCCTCAGACCTGACATGAACGTGGTTCAGTTCTGGAGACTACTTGCTTCCCACCAAAGGGGAATGTTTTTTCTCTTGAAATGCTGCTTTAAGATATCAGATACGGAAAATTAAAAAAAAAACACAACCACCTTGAAAAACCTCTGCCTAAAAGGTAGTGTTTCTTCTCATTACAATTTTTTTGTTTCACAATAGTAACAAAAAAGTGGCATTTTTTTATTGAAAAGTAAAATTGGAACATTGGTTATTACATTACATTTTATACATAACCTTCATTAATCTTTTAATAAATGCCCCAAATTTAACTTGATTAAAAATCTACTGCTGAGACTTGGGAAGTCATAATATTATAATCATCAATTTTTTTATGTATCGTTCCAACATGTACATACAGTATACTTCAATCTAGCAATCAAACAGAATTCTCACCAAAATTAAGTCACTTACCTCCAAAGTGTTACCAGTGAGATCAAACTCTGGAGGTACAAATGCACCCTCGGGATCATCTAAAACGAAAAATGTCACCAAGATTGCAATAATTGGCTTTTTTAATTCTTTGTAGTCTTAAATGTCTCATTTACAGTATACACATTCAAAGGTCTAGAGAATGATCAAACTGAAGAAATGACATCGAAGTGTACTAACTTTGTGCAGATTTTTCTTCAAATGACAGAATATTAGGAAAAAAAAAGTAAGAACTTAACCTCATTATTTAAGATGTATTTGATTTTCTAGTTTGAAATCAAACTACGATCTGAGTCTTTTTATTCATTCATAAATATAAAGTACATTTTATTAGTTTTCTAAGATGAATTTGTACTAAATACCCCAATAAATTGTAGAGAAAATAATGTACATTTTATAGCCAAGAGGCTATTTGCTAGATCACTATAGACGATGGCTCCTCCTATGTACCCATATAGGGCCCTATGCAGAGAGCAGCGCTAAAATAAATTGGAGATGTTAATAAATTGTACCTGTAATGGCGTGATTTTATCTCCTATGCAGAAAGGCCCGAAAACTGCATTTAAAATCATGTGTGATTATGGAGAGTTTCAACCGGCGAGATGCGCGCTGGTGAAACATGTTTAAAAAAACACCGCGGTTTTTTTTCTTCTTTTCCCTCTCGCCGGTGAGCTCCAGCTTCCTGCCAACTTTTTTTGGCGGAGCAAATTGTACAATTTCTCTCCATTTTAATGGCGCGAACAGCCACTAGATGGCGATCGTCCCTTTCTGCATACGGTTTAAAAGACTGAAGAAATTTAGGTTCTCGCCAGCCGCGCGGCGAGATTTACAAATAGAAAAAAAAAATGGCGCGTTTTTCGTAACCCGCCATTTTCTGCTGTTTTCAACGCAAATTTCTCCAAAAAATGGCGATATTTACTATAGCGCTGCTCTCTGCATAGGGCCCATACTGCTTGATGGTGGAGAAATATGGAACAACAACAAATGCTTACATAACAAAATTCAATACCCAACATATTGAAAGTCAGAATGTCTTCAAATATCATTCAAGAACAAACTACCTTTTCTTCTCTACCATGACACAAGCTTTGGTGCAAAGCTCGAATATAATGATAGTCAATGTCACCATGTGTAGATGAACAAGCTGTATTTAACTGTATTTTTAGTGGGACTTGAAATTAAGGAACCCATTATTTTATCAGAGGTCTGGTTTGTCAAATTGCTGATGATTCATAAAATAGTTTTGTCTAATTAGTCAAGATGCCTTTGGCAGATATATCAGAAGTGCCTTTTTCAGAAGAGTCGTTCATTATCCAACAATGTTGTGTTGTACTTCCTTCAACACAGACATGAATCTCATTTTTGATGCACAATTACTGTTGGCATGACGATTCAGAGATTTTTACACTGATTAATAAAGTAAATACTTACCACTGAGCTGTTCCATAAAGCAGACATTCCCATTGGCGTTAAACGCCAGAGTGTCTGGGGTAATACAGAGTGTCTGAAAAATGTTTGAATGAGAGATACTCTTCATGGAATAGCAACACTCCAGGCAGATTGCCCAAATATCCTGCTCAGTAAGACCGTTATCTCGTAGTGACAAAATATCAGCCAAGGACACATTCTCCTGCCAAGACATTTCACAGTAATTCATTAGTATTTGAATGTTTGAGTACACAGCATTCGATCAGGTCTACATTTGTAAACAAACTCACTAAGTAGCTCTTCCGCTCATTACTTCCAAGACATGCATATGCTTTTTATCGGCACTAAACATGTGTAATAAACAAATTACGTATGTAATTAGGTATGTTATGGTAATAAACAAGTCTCTTTATAGTGCTCACAATATACCCAGTGTTATACATTATAATATTACAAACACCAAAATAAGGGGACAAAATACTACTGGGAAGTACTATAAAGGCAAGCAAGATGCGATATCACAAAAAAAGTGTATGTGTGTCGAGCACGCGCATTTTAAGTGAACCTTCTTTGTCGTTTGTCACAGAAATTGTATTTGTGATGGTGATGTCTTTAATTAAAAATCAAAACATAATTTCAGTGCCAAAACGCAAAGAAGTTTGCCTTTGAACATGCATTTTAGCTATTTGTACTTCTATATTTATAGTAACTGTGAATTCCTTGTGTGTATACGCCTGTCAGTGTGTACGCCTGTCAGTGTCTTTCCTCTCCCTCCCCCGACGTCACTAATGGCCTCTTCTGCCAGCAGTGATGTCACTTCCATCACGGAATTTTGTTACAACACAAGGGATTTTTCCTATCAAAACTCTGTAGGTGCAAGCAAAGAAGTTTGACTTCAAAAAGTTGCATATTTTAATCAGAGAGGTATGTGGGATTTTTGAAATATTTAAAACCAGTTATTCTCCTCTACATTTTTCTTTGAGTACTCCCCATTTTCTCTTAGGCTACGGCCCCGCTGCCTGTGCGCCTGTGAGGCTGGTGGCGCGTACAGCCGAGTTCCCTGGTCTGCAGTTAGCTGCAGAGGGAAGACAGGGGGGGCGCATGATGACGGGGGAGTGACTGGGGCGCGGCCATGACGTCACCCGGCAGGTTCGCCCTCATTGGCTGAACCGCTGGGGGCGTGGCCTAGCGCTCCGTCGCTAGGTCTGAACTCAATTTTCATGTATCCCTGAAAAACTGTCGGCTCATCGTGGCAGCCGCCCCTCGCAGCGGCCCCAGCCCCATTGAGGGGCGACTCTTGTCCTCGCAGCGCAGCGGGGACCAAGCCTTAGGCCGAGTCCATGCTCCCTGCTTGCTCGCTGAGGCGCGCTGAGGCTCAGGGAAAGCGGGTGCTTTCCCTGGCCTTGCGGTTGCTTACCGCACGTGCTCTCAGCAGGCCGTCAGGGGGTGGGCCGGGGGGCGGGCCGGGGGTGGGCGCATCACTGGCCGGGGGCGGGCCAGTGACGCTGGTTCGCCCTCATTGGTTTTGCAACTAACAGCATTCCAAAGCTAATACCAGGAAACCCTCATTGGGCGAAGCGCTCACGTGACCGGCCTGTCTCGCCGGCAAGCGGGGGAATTTTAAATTCCCCTAAGACCTGCGCTTCCGCAAGAGCGTGGAATCGCAGGTGAGCCCCTATTAAAGCCGCTCTAATTGCGGCTGTAGGGGCTCAGTGCTGAGCGGGAGCGCGCGTCAGCACGGTTCTGCAAGCAAGCAGCAAACATGGCCGAGGCCTTACCTGTTGGAAACCGGGAGTCACCGATAAGTGTCTTGAGAACCAGGGAGACCCCAGAGCTAAAAATAGCTTGGCTTAGCTTCGGGGGACTCCCCGGTTTCAATTCGGTTGAAGAAAAAAGAAAAAAAAAAGTGTCGGAAAAAAATTAAACACACCGAGCCAAGAATAGCTCCCAATACAGTGCTCCAGAGAACTCCTCGTATATATAATCAATGCTCTTTGATGAAGCACTCTGCGTGTGAAACGCGTAAGAGTGTCTGTGCCAGTACTTTTTGTTATGTTTAACTAATAAATGTTTTTGGTCACGATGTCCCAACATCTCCTTTTTTGAGCAAGCAGTGCACCGGCTTTTTTCCCCATCATTGGAATCTTCTATCTTGTGGAAAATAATAAACTATATTTCATGTAGTGTTTTTCTCCCAATGGGACTTAAAGCGCTTCGCAATTGCAGCATAGTGTGCTGTGCGCAGCACGTAAGAATTTTTACAGACTGTCTCTGCACAGATGAGCTTACAATCCATGGTTTTGGTGACTGAGATACAGGGAGATAAAAGGAGCCGACACTGGGAATTGAACCAGGTTCCCCTCAGTTGTTTACAGAGTCAGTGTCTTTACTCACTCAGCCACTCCTAATGAAGCAGGATTTGAGGTAATATACAGTGCTTGTTTTAGACAAACACGTTTTGCAACTAACAGCATTCCAAAGCTAATACCAGGAAACATGTATCCTCAAATTGCTTTAATTAAGAATTTCAAATGTACTCGTTTAAAGCTGTTAATGGATCAGACTTCAAACAAGTGCTATAGGAAAAGTCAAACATAACGGTGGTGAGCACAAGCATACTAAATGTGCTTTTAAAAGGTGACAAAAACATAAGTAGCCAAGAAAACGCACCCAACATTCTTGTAGCCAGTAACCAAGTGATTTGCACGATCCAATATCATATTATCTACACAAAAAATTTCCGTCTGGTCACTTTAGCAAGTCCTTCATTTAAATTATTTATTACTTTTAATTCAATTATTTCTTTTTTTTACTCTTAAAGTGGACCCAATACTCTCTATACAAAGCAATGAAATGTCCAACTAAAACTCTACTGTACTGAGCTTTACCATGTACAGTAAAGCCTGGCTGCACTTATCAATTGGTAGGTTAATATGGCAAAAGTATCCATGCACAAAAACATGCACAATCAGTAAATATGTCAATAAACACGTCAGAAAACAAATAATGAACTAGTCAATGGCACACAGGTTAGAAAAGGCAGCAGCGAAAGGTTGGCAACCCATGTCCATACCAGTGAACTCGTGGATATCATAGTTTGGGAGAGTTTGGAAGTATTCTCAAGATTCACTAAACCAGTCAGTCAAACTCCCAGCTCTATAAATGGATAGCAAGGCATCTGTCACTGTTCTATTTGATGAGCAAGTATAAATAATCTATTTTGTCTTACTGATCATATGGACAGGTACAAGTTTAGATTATACTTTAACCAAAACCTTCTCATCCAGCCAATTATTTTGTAATATTCTTTTGAGCCTTTAATTCTACACATTTTTTGTGTTCTGTTTCTTCTTTTATATGTATTTTCACAATCAATGTACATCCCCCAAAACTTGAACTGTGACCATCATCGCAGGATCAGACTGGATCAAAATGCAACACCACGCAGGTAAGTAGCAAGAAAAAAAAGTGCATTTAGAAGTCCATACAAAGTACCAATGTTCGGTCCTCACAGGGACCTTCAGCCGGGCGAACAGGTCACTGGGAGGACAGACACGTTGGTACTTTGGATGGACTTCTAAATACACTTTTCTCTTGCTACTTACTGTGTAGTGCTGCATTTTGAGCCAGTCTAATCCTGCAATGATAGTCACGGTTCCAATTGTGGGTAACGTACTTTATTCATTATTTCGATGCGTGCACACGTCATAACAACCTAATTGATCAACTACTGTACACTGAGGTGTGCCTAATTTTTCCACTTTTTTTTATATTTTAAATTGTTTGTAAGATATTGACTAAACAAGTTGTCTAAAGCAGATAATAGTTTAATCAAAGTTAATGGTTATTTTGCATTAACACTTTCAATGCCAGGCTGCACAGCAGCTGTCTCTGACTGCTAAAGGGTAAAAGAAATTAACAGATTAACCACCTCAAAAGATAACATTCTTATTAGTGCGTCAACCATAAGTAGAATCACTACAAGCACCAAAGCTACATACACAGAAATAGAATACATACAACCCATGAAATTCAATGTTTAGAATATAATTTTTTTAATACATTTGCTTTGTACCTGCTTACTTAATGTAGCACTAGTTATGTAACTTCTCCATCAATGAAAATAAATCTGAGGTTCAGGAAACTCTTTTCTGTCCCTTTATTAAAACGCATAGCTAACACATATAGAACCCACATAAATACAAAGCAAAAAAGTAGCATCATTGTAACTCTTTCGCTGTCATTAAAAGCCTTGATGACTAAAACAGTGTTGGCCAACTCCAGTCCTCAAGGGCCACCAATAGGTCAGGTTTTCAGGAAATCCTTGCTTCAGCACAGGTAGCTCAATCGGTGCCTCAGTGATAATGACAGCCACCTGGGCGGAAGGAAGCAGGAATATCCTGAAAACCCAACCTGTTGGTGGCCCATGAGGACTGGAGTTGGCCACTTCTGGAGTAGAACAATGACAAGATCCCATGTGACGGTCGCTTGTAGATTGTTTTGCAGTTGAGTTGCAGTTCTAAGCCAAGCAGCTCTTGCCATTAGTGAGCTCTATTTAAGCAAGTACCTCTATAAAGTCAACATATGAAAGTTTGAACATGGTCTTGTACTCCAGTAGATCATCCATGAGATTTCATACCTGCCATAGTGTGTATGAACAAGATATTGAAATGAATGAGATATGTGACCAATGACTCATTGGGGTTAGTGGCATCATTCACCTTGACGCCAAAGAGACAGAGACGGCAGAAGAACCACTTGGCCCACCTTGTCTGCCCATTCTGCTGTCCACTGTGAAACCTCAGACCTTATTAGATTCTTTGGTGTCTTCAATGTTTAGAATAGACACAAGGCTATAAAACATTTGTTAACGCCATCACTGTATCTGCCTATACCACCTATGGTAGGAGACTCCACTGACAGCACGGAGAGTGTATTCTATTGAGTAACACTTGACAAACATGTGAGCAGGTCTCCAGTCTCCAAATGACCGATAATCACCCTCCACTCATATTGGCCAATTGATGAAAGCTCTTATGAGGGAAGAATGAGGAAGATCTTTTAACAGTTTATTAACTTGGTGTTCTTTATCAGTAAATATAACACACTTTGAGCCTCGGATAAATGGGGTCGATTTGGGCAGCTACCTACCGAGCTACTCTAATTAAGTGATACAGGTCTGCGAAGCTCAACTAATGAGTTAGCATCACTCCAAATAATTGAGAGGTAGCCTCCATTGACTGAGACTCTATCCAAATACATGAGACCCACCAGGCCCATGTCACAATAGGGGGTTATTTACAGTACTAAAGTCTCCTGGCTGCAAAACTGGGGCAAAGTCTGTGCAAAAGAATGCACCAGATATAGCAAAGGGAAAACTCCCATTACTTTTCAATGGAGTGCCTCTTCTTTGATGAAAACGGCTTTTTTTTTGCACAAGTTTTGCCCTACTTTTAATTATGTAGTACATAGACCGCCAAAAACTGTCTACAGGTATCAGTGTCCCAGCCACTCACCTCATCTTCCAGCAAGGTGGGCAGAGGCTCGAAATCACAGAAGCCATTGTCACCTTCCTCCTCCTCCTCCTCCTCTCCATAATACTCAGGCACCTCGGCCTCCTCCATGGGCAGGAGATGCCCCTGCCAGTGTTTGCGCGGGGGGGTGGGAGGGCTGCTCACAGAGCCTCCGCTGTGAGGCTCAGGATGAGAAGGGCACGAAGCCAATGGCAGAGCATCGCCTGATCAGCCCCTTACCGCAGGCTCCCGTGCAGCCCGCACGCATTGCCGCAGGAGTGCTGCTAACCTCAGCACCGCGATGCCGCTGCCCTGTCCCGGCCGCAGACACAGGCGGGCGGTTGTGCGGTTTCCATTGAAGTGAATCCCTGGCTGCGCCGCTCTGCGATTTTACCCAAAGCGTTCGCTGATGTACGCGATACCATGGCAACGCACCAGTGCCTAACGTCACGACGTGGAAGCCGCGCCCCCGCCACTGCGGCTGGAGGCCATCGGCGTTGCGTCTCAAGCCTCGTTCTGGGGATTTCCACGCCGATTGGTCAGCACGGGGTTATATAGGTGGTTAATATGGCGGCGCAATGTGACGCAGTTGTGTGTTGGAAGATTGATAGAGTCTCGGCGTGTGAATACACGCATATGCATCACGCCTCGGGCTTGGGGAGGTTGTGCGCAGGAGCGGCCCGGGGGTTCTCAGTGATGTTTGCGGGGCTTAGTGCTCCCGCGGCCGCACCTGTCAGTGACCGGGGCACAGCGGGACCGCGGGGTGCATGAGGAGTGCTGCTGCATTAAGTAATAGAGTCAATAAAGTAGCGGTGTGATGGACGTTTTATTTGCAACTAGCTGAGAGACCCGGCGTTGCCCGGGATGTAAATGCGTAATAGGTAGTATGATTTATAAATTGTGGATTGTCTGTGAGTGTGGGTCCTGCTAGGGTGTGAGGCGGCGGGTGGCGCGTGGGTTGTGAGTGCTGTCTGTGAGTGGGGGTCCTGCTAGGGTGTGAGGCGGCGGGTGGCGCGTGGGTTGTGAGTGCTGTCTGTGAGTGGGGGTCCTGCTAGGGTGTGAGGCGGTGGGTCAGTGATGTCGGTGCGTAGGGGCGGGAGGCAGCAGGTGTGTGTGGCGGCAGGTATGCGTCGAGTGTGGTGGGTGTCTGTTGAGTGCGTGCAGCGGCTGTGAGGCGGTGGGTGAAAGGCAGAGGCGGCGGAGTAAGGGCGGGTGAAAGGGGAGGTGGTGGGGAGGGGGGAGGGGGGAGGTGATGGGCAGGGGGGGGAGGGGGGAAGGGGGAGGTGGTGGGAAGGGGGGGTAGGCGGTGGGAAGGGGGGAGGCGGTGGGAAGGGGGGGGGAGGCGGTGGGAAGGGGGGGGGGAGGCGGTGGGAAGGGGGGGGGGAGGCGGTGGGAAGGGGGAGGGGAGGCGGTGGAAGGGGGAGGGGAGGCGTGGGAAGGGGGGGGAGGCGGTGGGAAGGGGGGGGGGGAGGCGGTGGGAAGGGGGGGGGGGAGGCGGTGGGAAGGGGGGGGGGGAGGCGGTGGGAAGGGGGGGGGAGGCGGTGGGAAGGGGGGGGGAGGCGGTGGGAAGGGGGGGGAGGGGCGGTGGACAGGAGGGGGGGGCGGTGGACAGGAGGGGGGGGGCGGTGGACAGGAGGGGGGGGCGGTGGACAGGAGGGGGGGGGCGGTGGACAGGAGGGGGGGCGGTGGACAGGAGGGGGGGGCGGTGGACAGGAGGGGGGAGGGCGGTGGACAGAAGGGGGGGCGGTGGACAGGAGAGGGGGGGCGGTGGACAGGAGAGGGGGGGCGGTGGACAGGAGAGGGGGGCGGTGGGCAGGAGAGGGGGGGCGGTGGGCAGGAGAGGGGGGGCGGTGGACAGGAGAGGGGGGGAGGTGGACAGGAGAGGGGGGGGAGGTGGACAGGAGAGGGGGGCAGTGGACAGGAGGGGGGGCAGTGGACAGGAGGGGGGGCAGTGGACAGGAGGGGGGGGCAGTGGACAGGAGGGGGGGGCAGTGGACAGGAGGGGGGGGCGGGGGGCAGTGGACAGGAGAGGGGGGGGAGGTGGACAGGAGAGGGGGGCAGTGGACAGGAGGGGGGCAGTGGACAGGAGGGGGGGCAGTGGACAGGAGGGGGGGCAGTGGACAGGAGGGGGGGGCGGGGGGCAGTGGACAGGAGGGGGGGGCGGGGGGGCAGTGGACAGGAGGGGGGGACAGTGGACAGGAGGGGGGGGCAGTGGACAGGAGGGGGGGGCAGTGGACAGGAGGGGGGGGCAGTGGACAGGAGGGGGGGCGGGGGACAGTGGACAGGAGGGGGGGACAGTGGACAGGAGGGGGGGACAGTGGACAGGAGGGGGGGCAGTGGACATGAGGGGGGCAGTGGACAGGAGGGGGGGCAGTGGACAGGAGGGGGGGGCAGTGGACAGGAGGGGGGGGCGGGGGACAGTGGACAGGAGGGGGGGACAGTGGACAGGAGGGGGGGACAGTGGACAGGAGGGGGGGCAGTGGACATGAGGGGGGCAGTGGACAGGAGGGGGGGCAGTGGACATGAGGGGGGGCAGTGGACAGGAGGGGGGGGCAGTGGACAGGAGGGGGGGCAGTGGACAGGAGGGGGGGGGCAGTGGACAGGAGAGGGGGGGCAGTGGACAGGAGGGGGGGCTGTGGACAGGAGGGGGGGTTGTGGACAGGAGGGGGGGCAGTGGACAGGAGGGGGGGCGGGGGACAGTGGACAGGAGGGGGGGGGCAGTGGACAGGAGGGGGGGGGCAGTGGACAGGAGGGGGGGGGGCAGTGGACAAGAGGGGGGGCAGTGGACAGGAGGGGGGGCAGTGGGCAGGAGAGGGGCTGTGGACAGGAGGGGGGGCTGTGGACAGGAGGGGGGGCAGTGGACAGGAGGGAGGGCAGTGGACAGGAGAGGGGGGGCAGTGGACAGGAGAGGGGGCAGTGTACAGGAGGGGGGGCAGTGGACAGGAGGGGGGGGGCAGTGTCGCACTCAGTCACACACACACACACACACACACACGTCTCAGTCCCGTGATGTGCCCTTTCTCAGTCAGTTCCGTGCGGCGCCGCAGGTAGGGGGGAGGTGGGGGAGCAACACACGCGACACCTACCTGTACTTCCGGCCGCCGCCATCTTCTCACTCGGCGCCGCGAGGGAGGAAGGGGGTCCGCCATCTTAGCGCCGCGTGGCAGCCTGTTCCCCCGCGAGGGAGGTGAGTGGAGAGGGAGGTGAGTGGAGCGGGAGGGAGTGGTGTGTAGCTGGAGGGAATGGAGCGGGAGGGAATGGAGCGCGAGGGAATGGAGCGCGAGGGAGGAAGGGGGTCCGCCATCTTAGGCGCCGCGTGGCAGCCTGCCTGTTCCCCGCTGGGGAGGGAATGGAGCGGGAGGGAGTGGTGTGTAGCGGGAGGGAGTGGTGTGTAGCGGGAGGGAGGTGAGTGGAGCGGGAGGGAGTGGTGTGTAGCGGGAGGGAGGTGAGTGGAGCGGGAGGGAGTGATGTGTAGAGGGAGTGGAGCGGGAGGGAGGTGAGCACCGGGGAGGGGGGGAGGTGAGTGTGATGGGGAGAGGACAGATGTGTGTGTGTGTGTGTTTTTTTTTTTTTTTTTGGACCTTTGGCCCGTCACTCCGCCTCAGGCCAATGAGAGGTGTGGGGGGCGGGCCAAGGGGGTGGTGTGAGGGTGTGAGCCCAATGAG